>NC_047019.1:31645413-31794375 GCF_902652985.1 Pecten maximus
TGGTAGGACTCTGTGGTACTGGAGAAATACAACAACTCGAAAAACTAAATAATCTACAGATCTCAAAACTCCTTTTAAACTTATTTAACATGTTATAAGCTTGATTTAAATAATACCGCAGTTCTGAAGTATAGCGGGAATACCGGTAGTTTTCTCTGGCACGTAGTGCACATGCGTTTTTATAGGCCTCGGTTAGGACACGTATACGTGGTGTAGGGGGTCATTCTCTAGCTTGCTGTCTACCAGTGCAGTTAATGCTAACTTTACCTATTGTTTTTTTTTTTTTTTTTCTTCAATATTTTCGTAATGCAGGAAACTAGGCAGAATATATCAGATTCAGGCTGCGGTCGGAAAGTCGCAGAATGACATTCTAGGGCATTTGGACAGTCTAATTACTCAGAAGCAGAATTATTTTGAGCTTAAAGAGTGCAAGAATTCTGAAGCATCTCTCAGCAAAATCCAGGAGACTATTCAAAGTACAGACACATACAAATTTAAGAAAAGGAGTTGTGAAGAACAGTATAAGTTCAAAGCGAAAGTCCGGATGAAATTTACGGACGCTTCCTATGCCGTAGGAGAGACATGGACTCCGCCCGTTTGAAGATTCAGGAGGTATATATGCCTTTATTAGATTACAGGAACAAGTTGATTATTTTGGCCGAAAGTTCGAATATGTTGATATGTTTTACGGTTTTTTTACGGTTCAACGAGCTCGGTAGTTTTCGTTGTTCGGATGTTTAATTTTTTGACAGGTGTTTAACGCTAAACGTTAGGTAAAGTAAAACGGCTCAGTATCGCTTTGGTAGTCAGGTGGTTATTAGCAAAGGGTCAACAGATGCGTGTCTATATATCATGTTGTTGAGATATATCTAGTTAGCGCAGATTAATTTGGTTTCAGATTCGTTAACAAGGATAAGCTACTCAGTTACACAGGGACTAGGCGGGCTGTCATAAAAAGGTTAAAATCGGTTTGTAGCGAAGGAAAGTTTGGTTTGCATTCGCTCAGAGCGTGTGGGGCCACCGTGGAAACCAACAATGGGGTGAACGACAGATGTTTTATGTGGCATGGCCGTTGGAGATGCAATTCGGATGCTATGGTGGTTATGCTCCTGATTCCATGGAACTAGTTACTGGTTACTCAGAAGTTAGGTTTGTAATGTATAGTTGTCAAGCAGGGTTAAATAGTTTCTCTGGGTTTCAGGTTAAACACATCTACCTGCCCTGTTTGTTTAATTATCTAATTACAGACGAGCTACAATTTTGTAGTACAGCAAATGAATATTTGCGTGTTGGTGGTGTTATTTCGGATAGTTTGTCTTCTCTGGCACGTAGTGCACGTGCGTTTCTATAGGCCTCGGTTAGGACACGTATACGTGATGCTTATATTAACAATTTTTAAAGGTTATTTCAATACAGTTTCCTGCATTTCGGTCGTTTCTGAAGCCTTGCTACATTTACATGGTGTTGTTGTTAGGCATTTTGGGTATTCGGTGTTATCTTGTTTAGTACATTGTACGTTTATAGTAAGTATTCTGTGTCCACGTCTTATCGTAAGCTGCGGCTGAGTGACTTTTTCGTATTTCCTGACACCGGGCCTTTGTCGGCTCAGAGAATGTATCGTAGTTGGAGATAATTGATTCCTGCCAAGTTGGGTTTTCCTGGGCGCGCGATAATTCGATGAGGGGGCATGTATGGAGCGTCTGGGACGCTCGATCGCGTAGGTACGGAGGTGTGTGAGATAGGGGCGTTTGTATTACCTCCGCCTGGGTGGGTATAAAACAATCATTTACGCCTACTAAACTAATTACAAACGAGCTAGTACGGCAAATGGATCTTTGCGTGCTTGTGTTGTTATTTCGGAAACGAAGTGGAGAGAAGACGTCAATATCAATATCCTGTCCTTATAGAAAGTCACTTTAAATATGTCCCAAAATTAGAAAACAAAAATTAAAGGGATATACATGTAACTAAATTTAAATAATAAAAAAACAGCAAGAAAGAAGAACATATCTCAATTACAAACAAAAACTAATTATTCAAAGTCACTGAAAATCAGATTTACACCAAAAAAATCTTAACAGCCCCTAATAAAGTAATGTACATTGTCAAGATAAAGTTCTAAGAGCATGGTGTGCCAGATAAGTCACACTTTGAAAAGTAATGTATTGTTTTATATAGCAGTAATCTATCACATTGTACAATCATAATATGGTAACACTACACTCACCCTCCTGGTCTGTTAGGACATACGTTGTGTTGGGGTGACCGTCCCCTGCTGCACTAACAGCCAACACACTAACAGAGTAGTTGATGTATGGGTTAAGGTTGTCCACGGTGTAGGTGTAGCTTTCTAGGTCAGCAGGAATAATTACTACTAATTGTTTGTCTGCCTCTTGACATGTACTGGTATGGGAGAATGATGTAAACTGAAAAATAACAGAGGAATATTCTATTTCATTTGACATAATTTACTAAAGTATTGATAGCAACTTGTCAGGTGACACATGCCAACCTAATTATTTCAATATTTACGCTATAGGTGACATAAAGAAAGAGGGGAAAAAAACAAAAAACAAAAAAACACTAGAACAGACGATTAAATCTTTAATAAGGATGCCATGAAAATATTTTAACTCAAGGAATTCGTAAATCAGAAAATATTTGATTCCGTCTACTGTCTCAACTTTTATGATAAATTTTGGTACAATTTGTTCTTGTATTCTGTATCTATGGACAGATGAGATTGAGAGCCATTAATTCTATAGTTGATATATGACCCTGCAGACAAAGAGACTTTGTTATTATACAATATTTCTTGTCCAGATATTGTCTTTATGAAGGATTCACAATCGTTTTAACTTCATTACCCCAGGGCATGTTGTACAGGTAAAGATGACCTCACGGACACATGTACTCCCCTCTAGCACTGTGAGTCTGTACATCATCAGGTTACCGTTGGTAATCGTAGGTTTGGTCCAGTTCAGGGTAAACTGTCGACTCTGTACCTGTGATACAACTATGGTATCAGGTGGGAGTGACACTGTAAAAAGGGGAAGAGAGAAAATATATATTATGTAACATAAATAACAGAAGCTGTGGGAGCTTGTACATGTACATATAAATGCTCAACAAGTGCACTGAAAACAGATGCATAACACGCCCATTAAAGATTTTAACTACCGTAAATATTCGTGTATAGTGCGCACTTTTTTTCAAAAATTGACAAGTGAAAAAGACCACTGCGCACTATACGCAAGTACAAGCCTTTGCCGGTCAGAATGAATGTGATTTGAGATGTGTGATGGTTTCCTTCGACAGCAGGATTATGATTTAATACTTTTATATACATGTATATAGCATATATAAAGCATTTGGAAAGTAATAGTTAACAAATAATCAAAGAAATGAATAGTTATTTTGATGTTTAATTCCTTGAAATTGTGTATTTATCAGCAATAACGTGGATTTATTTAAGTCGATCGTGAGCCACACGTTCCGTACACATACGATCTCACTTAAGCATGTTCCCGTATTCAGGTCAAAATGATGTATAATATCTCAATTAACATCAAACAAAACTTGAAATGATATAGCAATACTTAGTTATTTTATACTTCTAAATTAATCACCTTATAAATCCAGAGTCCTGCCAGAAACTGATAACGTTCAACTTGTTTATTTACAGAAGCTGTAACAGCACGCATGCGCAATTAGGCAAGTGTAACACTAATGCTTTGATCTCGTGCGGCAGTCACTGACCAACTGGCCATATAAAATACGATATGACTGTAAAACTACCGGGGTACTCTTATTTATCGTCTGCACTGTAGATTTATTCATTACACATGTTTATTTCATAGATATAAAAGTTGTGACCAGCACGACGACAGCAGACTTATTTCCGTACTGTATACAAAATGGCGGCCTGTGTTACATTACGTAGCTATACTCAGCTTACTAGTCAATCTTGCTATAATTGAGCTTAATTAGCTTTGTATGTTCGTGGACAGATACCACAAGAGATCATACTTGCATGGAAATCACAAGGTAATTGAGGTTAGGATTAATTATTTTGTTTGTACAACAGCGTAGATGGGACCGCTCCAATTTGCAAGCTGACTAGGTCTGTCGCGGTATAATGTAAACAACCTGTCAGTCCAATGTGTCAAATCTGACCAGTGATTCCAATTAAATGATAAATAAGCTTTCATAAGTTACAAATTCCTATCATCTTATGCTTTAGAATTCATCTACCGCGCAGTTGAATATTGAAAAAAATAATGTTCATTTTGAAAAAATGTTTTTTTTTGAAAATGAACCTCAAAAACGTACCTGCGCACTATACGCGAGTGCACACTATACCCAATTATTTATGGTAAGTTCATGGGATTTGGAAATATAGGTCAAATTCAGCATCTATCATATTGATTATAAGACCCCTGTAAAGACTTGGAAAACTATCCCTGGATTTGGTGAAAATTGTCCAAAAGAAGTCAAGTCCCAAATCTGTATCTGCCAAAAGATCTGTACAATTTTTTTCTCCTATTTTTTATATTCTACTCACTGGCAGCTTTGGTTGTACATCCTTTCGATGAACTGTATATACTTTGATTAGTTTCTGTCACTGCATCATTGACTGTAGCCACAATGAATGTGTAATAAATTTCTGAAAAGAAAATGCATACATTTCATGTAAAGAACAGGCACAAAGATCAAAGATCCACTGAAAGGTAAAACAAGAGACCCAGAGGGCCTGCATCGCTAACCATATTGGATTTGACCAAACATCAAAATATGTTTACGTTCAATTTGTTCATAGCTTTATTTGTTGATGTTAAAAAATGCTATACATGGTTATGGGGAAGGGATCTCAACTGCTTCAAAGATAAAACCTAGAAACAAAGTCCAGACTCCCTAGGGGTGTGAAAAGACTCCAGGGTTTATTTTTGCAACATATGACTGTGTTTAAAGGAACTAAGTCCCTTGATGTAAGGACAGACCCCGGGGTGTATTTTAAAATAAGGATTGTGTTTATCTCTTTATTACCAAGCAATACGGTATATGGTTATGGGGTCAGCATCACAAAATTTCAAATATACCACAAAGAAACTACTTATAAATCTCTAGGGGTGGGGAAAGACCCCATGGCAGGGCCTATTCTTATAACATAATTGTGTTTATATGGTTATAGGGTGGCGATCTAAACGGTTTCAAAAATACAACAAGAGGTCTTTGGGCCTTAATAGTCACCTGATCGAGTTTTGAAGTTTTTCAGTTTATTAATTGACAATATTTGGCCCTGCCAATCAGCCCATGGGGTCAGTCAGGGCAACATGTGTATACTATCGAGCTGTCATCCCATGCTGATAATGTTAACCAAGTAAGAATGAATTCCAATAGAAATCAAACAAATGATAGTAAAAATGGAATTTCCCTACATAAACTATAGTAAAGTTTACCCTCTCCCCAGAGGAAAAGGTGAGACCCCAGGGTCATGAAATTCACAATTTTGGTAAAGCACCTAAGACCCTTCAATCGATCTATGAAGAGCGTTTGACTCCACCATATCAAAAGGGAGTAGTTCTAGAGGACCCTTTTTGCATACATTTGAATCCCAGCCACCTATAGGGATTTTAACAATGAAATATAAATGTCATACATTGCTAAGTTCTAGTTGAGAGAAGTCCTTGATATCAATATTGACCTCTTTTGGTCACACCCCTCAGGCCCCCGGGGAGTCAGCCACACCATTTGTACAATTTTAAATCCTCACCCCATTACTGATGCTAACCGACGAATATGAGCGATATCTATAGCTTAGTTACAGAGAAGTCGTCAATTTACAGAAAATTTACTCCTTTTTGCCCCACTCCTCAGGATCAAGAGGTCAGCCCCGCCATTTGTACACTTTTGAATCCATACCCAAAAGGGATGCTACCAATCAAATATGAGCAATATCCATTGCTTATTTTCAAAAAGAAGTTGTTTATATCAATTTAGCCACCCCTTTAGCCCCCCCCCCACCCCCCCCCCCCCCCCCCCCCCCCCCCCCCCCCCCTGCATATCAAATATACCTAATAATAGTCATTGATTTGGTACCCTTATGAATAAGAGTCCAGTATGGACAATTTAGGTCATTGTTGTTAATCCAGTTATACTGAAAACATGTTAAAAACATTTGGTCTCCCAAGGATTTCAAAAATTAAGCCAGATACAAAAGTATGGTTACTGTTAAAAGAATAATGATTTTGATTCCATCTTACCTGGTTGTAGACCATCAACAGTATACTCTGTCAGACTTGATGTCGTGGTAAACGTAGCACCAGTGTCAGTGCGTTTGACTACATAATGTTGGATGTCTCCCCTTGGCAGTAACGGGGCTGTCCAGGCCAGAGTTATGGTCTTATCTGTGGTGGTCGTACAAGAAAGTTCAGTAGGAGGATCTGGGGCTACAAAATAGAAAGCATGTAAATTTGTTATTGTTAAATGTACACAAGCAACACTGAATCATTCTAAAACAAGTGATATATACTTATAAAATCTGCTAAAATATCTCCTTTATAGGCTTATTAGTATGTTTGAATAATGACTTGTGAATTTGATAATGACTTGTGAATTTGATAATGCTTAACAGCTATATACGTGTATACAGTGTATATGATCATGGACTCAACACTGTGATTTCCAGTCATAGCAAAGTTATTAATATGTCAATTAAGGCTTTGATGGCAAATCAATTATTCAATAATGTCACATCAACACAAATATTAATAATCATTCATTGCTTTTAGGATGAGATAGCTATAGTGAGATTGAAAGAACATGTCTTGGAAAAACTGTTTGTCAACTGAGGAACCTTTCCCTGAGATTAAGAACCTTTTACCAGGTATCTAACCCTCATTGAGGTGAGTCATTCTATTAGTTTATAATTGTCAAGATGATGCTGCAATATTATGCTAAACTGCTAAAGGCATTATCTTACACTTTGCAACTGATAACATTTCATAACATAAATGAACTGATTTTAAAATAGTTGACCTCCAGTTGGAACTGACAAAGTTGTTAATTGTTGCTGAATGAGAGCTTATTGTGAAGAGAACTTTGAAGTATTATAAGGACTCTGAGGCCTTTAGTTATAACGAAAGTAATATTGGGATTTGTTATGTACATCAATCAGAGGATGCCTGGTACTGTAATGCTTTTTATAGCCACATGGTGGAAACCATTATACAATATATTTAAGTTTTCAACTATGTCATTAATTTTAACTGTAAGATTCTACTAAATCAGAGCCATGAAATCAAATTTCACTTAAAATCAATTTGTACCCTTAAACATTATTATCTCTTTATTGAATGCCGTTATGGAAATATGGGTTAATTGGATTTTAATGGTAATTTCCTGGTTTGTCCTCCACTCAATCGTATAATCAACATACTTTTCTGATCTTTTGGTGATACAGTATAGTTTATGTACATTGTAGTTTTCAATTTGATTACGCTTTTATTCTGTGCTTCGTATTGCCTGGGGGCTCTCATTCGGTTACTTTTTCATAATTATTATGTAACCTCTTTCGATTTGGATTTGTAATTCGGGGAATTCCTTGCCCCCAATTCATTATATCATTGTTTTATGTATTTATTTCTTCTGTAGATGATAAGCTTGTGATCGCTCAAGCTTCGGGGTCGCTCCATCTTATACAGTCTTAGCAGATTCGCCTGCTATTGTGTACAGCTGCTTACTCGGTGGCTTGAGATCGCTCAAGCTAGGGATCTCTCCTTTCTTTCAGTCATATCTATCTAAGCTTGTGATCGCTCAAGCTCGGGGGTTGCTTGCCCCACTAGTATCATTAGTATTTTAATTATTTAGGTGTATCTTTTCAGTTAATTTAAGTAGTGAGTCAAATTTAATTGTAATTTAGTTGTAAGAATGAGCAGCTCCTAAGAAAGCCAAACATTTTAGATCATAAATATGAGTCTGAACAAGTTTTGGTTCCATTAAATAAATTTTTGAACTTTCACACTGTTTGTTGTGTTGTGTATAAATTGCCTGACAATATTGTATAATTACCGTGAAGTCTGTCCAAGATTCTACACACTTGATATGTAGAGTAATATCACAGGTATCGAGAGACTATATATGATAACAATGATAATCTTAGCTTTAATTATTGCTGCTTTGCATAAATGTACATGAATCCCGACAGAAGAAGTCAAGCAATTAGTTCTGAAAAGCTGTGTATGTAATTCTTTCATGATAGACACTGATCACAGGCCCCTGAAGTCTCCTATATATGCCAGATTTGGTTTCCTAATATGCCTACTTTTCACTATTATTATAACTTTCAAGCTTAAAGCCTTAGGACAACGATTCATTACTCTTAACACTGGCAGGGGTACATTTCTTGTAGTTTAGAATTATCTTCAATGAAAATTTAATTCTACTGTAAACCCTGATCTATGCTACAAATTTCAATATATGTTTATCTTTCAAATGAATTGGCACCAATGTTTCCTTCTTGATCCTTGCTATTGGACCATGTACTTACTTTTTGACACTGTCCTGAATGTAGCCTCCAGAGGATCACTTCTCTCACTACCACTTACTGTGGTAATAGTGATGTCGTACCTCTGTCCGTCGAATACCCCATTACTGTAGGTGATAAAATCTGTATTTGTAGTGGTGGGGTTTAGTGTTGGTGTTGTTATGACATCATATCTAGTTCTGATACCACTAGGGGGGGTCCAGGATAATTTTATCACAGGACCATCAATATCTGTCTCTGTAAACCCTGATGGTGTTGTCGGTTCTACAAGAAGAAAAGTTGTACAATTACCAAGTCAAACAATAGGATATCAAACAATAGGTTACATAGTATAATTTAGGACTCATAATAGATTAAGTATCTTGCTATATGGCACTACTAGGACAGCACAGGATCGTCGGTGATTTCAGCTTCCTGAGGAACACAAACAGCCAGGGTAGGGATCAAACTACACACCTGGGATATTCACCTGATATTGTATTCTGATGTTCTAGCGACCAAATTAATTTGGTATTCATATGTGCTATTATATATATGCAACACAGTATCCCATATATGCAGTTAGGGATGATTACATCACATGATTTTGACATCTGTTTTATCTGAAATTAAATACTCTACATAAAAAAAAAAAAAAAAAAAGATGTTCATGTACTATATCATCATCGTCATAAAATCAAAATGGTTCACACATTAATGAGCTTAATTTTATTGTAAAACATGGATGCTATGTAAATGTGCATGTTTTTCTCCCCAACTAAAATTTACTTAACAATTGCTGATAAAAAAAAGGATACATAATAGATATGATCTTGTCAGCAATATCCTACATGATGCTGTGATCATACCGTTTCTATGTGATCTGATTTCGATCACCAGATCAGTATTCTCATGACAAGCCAAGTGCTTAAGTAATGTAGACTATTATTGTTTTTCTGCCGTCATCTATATTCTTTATTATTTATCTGAGTTTTGGCCTTAGTTTTATTCCAATATTAAGGGATAATTATGGCAACCTTATTAAGTCTCCCCAAAAATGTATTGTTTATAAGAGAATTCATGTCACATGTAGCTATATACTCTGCAAATACCTGGTTTCTAGCCCAATGTGCTACACAGACTGAGTCAGGTAGTGAGGCATAAAATTTTCTGTAAAGTATATTGTAATATTACAATGCTATTCTTTCTCTGGATTAGGTTTGCAACATACAGATGTAAAATCATCTAGAAATTAGTTGCAGGATAAACATGTTATTAGACAATACTCTTATCTTCACAATATTGTGGTAATCTGTTGATGAGACTTTTTCTACACAGCTATAAACACACTGCCTACAATGAGAGGAAGAATGGTAAGATTGGTGAATGATCGAGTTTACCCCATATAGATGCCAAATACCTTTAGTTTAGGATGTTTATGTTTATCACATGCATTGCGTAGGTATGAAACTCTGTTTAGTTAGACATACACAGTGATCTTTGAGGTGTCTTTTATATGTTCATGCCATTGAGTTTAATAAGATGTTTGTATTAGTTAAATGACTTAATATATAAAATCCTTCTTTATTTGTTCTATCTGATTTTCTGTAGTGGTTTACATTATCGACACAATGATCAAAATTAGATCTGAAAAGCTAAAATACATGTTTAAGACTTCTATTTATACACAATTCTATGTCCTACTTGCAGATGCTTTCAAGATGAATATAATTAACATTCACTTCCCTGCAAATTTTAAAGTTGTCTGCAAATGTGTGATTTGTATCGGAAACTGGGCACCCTATACAATTTCACAATATTTATAGGGTTTTAATTTGGCATAAATAAATCATAAATGAATGAATTAAAACTATAATAAAGACAATGTGCATATTCAGGTTTTTTAGCCTAAGGTTTTTTTTTATTTGCTTCTTTCCGGGACAAATAGTGGGCCCCATTCTCCACTGAGTGTGTGTATTTAGTTTCAACAAGATGTTTCAGAAGGATCTTGACAACTACCTTTGCTTGATCTGATATTAGGTCCATATAAGACTGGGTTGTCTCTTATACTACATGTACTTCTCTTATCATTTGAAAATAATTATTTATTAAGAATCTACAAAAATGAAAAGAAAAACTGAAAAAGATCTATCAAGATGATGCGAGCTTTCTGAGAAATAGTGATAACAAACTTTAACTAATAAATTAGACTGTTAGGATCTACGAACTAGAACTGTCGCCAGGATGGCTGACTAATACCCCCGCAATCTGCAAGAGTCAATGGTGAATTGGAACTGTTAATTAGAGGCTAACTAAGATAACCCAGTAATATAGTGACCAGTTGCCATAACAACCATAATTTTGAGAAAAGATTACAATAAAGTGGCATGCACATCTACACATGGTCCTCTATATTTGTGTGAAGTTTCATTGAAATTGGCCATTTAGTTTAGGATGAGTTGTCCGGACAAACTTAAAGTTATGGTTCTTATTGGAAAACCTGTTTATAGTTACCAGTTGCCATAGCAACCATAATTTTGTGAAAAATAAAGTGGCATGCACATCTACACATGGTCCTCTATATTTGTGTGAAGTTTCATTGAAATTGGCCCATCAGTTTAGGAGGAGTTGTCCGGACAAACTTAAAGTTAGGGTTCTTATCGGAAAACCTGTTTATAGTGACCAGTTGCCATAGCAACCATAATTTTGAAGAAAAAAAAAAGTGGCATGCACATTTAGACATGGTCCTTTATATTTGTGTGAAGTTTCATTGAAATCAGCCCTTTGGTTTAGGAGGAGTTGTCCGGACAAACTTGAAGTTATGGTTCTTTCAGGAAAACCTGTTTATAGTGACCAGTTGCCATAGCAACCATAATTTTGAGGAAAAGAAAGTGGCATGCACATATACATATGATCATTAATATTTGTGTGAAGTTTCATTGGAATCGGCTCATCGGTTAAGGAGGAGTTGTCCGGACAAAATGTGTCTACAGACAGACGGACGGACGGAGGGACGGACGACCTGATTCCAGTATACCCCCCTAACTTCGTTGCGGGAGTATAACTATAGTAAAATCTACCCCTCGCCAGGGGCAAACTTGTGACCCCAGGGTCAGGAAGTTCATAACATTAGTAAAGCACCATAAGACCCTTCCAACTATGAAGAGTATTTGATTCTGTCTTAATTTGGTCTTGAGAAGAAGATCTTTGAAATTTCAGTCAATTTGACCATTTTTAGCCCTGCCCATCAGCCCCTGGGGGTCAGTCAGGGCCAACATGTGCATACCATCAAACTGCCATCCAAAGCTGATAATGTTAACCAAATTAGAATGAATTCCGATAGAAATCAAACAAATAATAGTCAAAAATGAAATTTCCCTATATAAACTATAGTAAAGTTTACCCCCTCCCCAGGGGCAAATGTGAGACCCCAGGGTCAGGAAATTCACAATTTTGGTAAAGCACATTAAGACCCTTCCATCTATGAAGAGTGTTTGATTCCACTATATCTGAGAGTAGAGTTACTGTAGATTTTTGAAGTTTTAGTCAATTTGACCATTTTTAGCCCTGCCCATCAGCCCCTGGGGGTCAGTCAGTGCCAACATGTGTATACCATCAAACTGCCATCACAAGCTGATAATATTAACCAAATTAGCATGAATTCCAATAGAAATCCAACAAATAATAGTCAAAAATATGATTTCCCTATATAAACTAAAGTAAAGTTTACCCCCTCCCCAGGGGCAAACGTGAGACCCCAGGGTCAGGAAATTCACAATTTTGGAAAAGCACCTTAAGACCCTTCAATCTATGAAGAGTGTTTGATTCCACCATATCTGAGAGTAGAGAAGAAGATTTTTTGAAGTTTTCGTTAATTTGACCCTTTTTACCCCCGCCCATTAGCCCCTGGGGGTCAGTCAGGGCTAACATGTGCATACCATCAATCTGTTATCCCATACTGATAATGTTAACCAAGTTAGAATGAATTCCAATAGAAATCCAACAAATCATAGTCAAAAATGTGATTTCCCTATATAAACTATAGTAAAGTTTACCCCCTCCCCAGGGGCAAACGTGAGACCCCTGGGTCATGAAATTCACAATATTGGTAAAGCACCTTAAGACCTTTCCATCTATGAAGAGTGTTTGATTCCACCATATCTGAGAGTAGAGAAGAAGATTTTTGAAGTTTTTAGTCAATTTGACCCTTTTTAGCCCCGCCCCTCAGGCCCCTTGGGGGTGGGGACTATATAATTCACAATTTTGGTTGACCTTTAGCCATAAAAGCTTCCTGCCAAATTTCATTGAATTTGGTTTAGGGGTTTTGGAGAAGAAGTCGAAAATGTAAATTGTTTACGGACGCACGACGACGGAGGGGATTAGAATAGGTCACTTGAGACTTTGTCTCAGGTGACCTAAAAATCCATCACTTTTAGTATAATTCTAAATCCAACTAACAGCTTTGCATATAACTATTGAATAACTCACTCGTCATGCTCTACTTTATTTATGGTTGTACCATGTCTATGGTATCTAAATGAAGTTGGACGATGATTGGTGGAATATTCAAGTACAGACACACATCACTAGATTTAATGTGAAAGGTAGCTTTTTTCATACAAATATGACATTTTTTCCATCAAAGTTAAGCACATTATGAGCATGTTTTGTGTATCAATGACAATTACTGTGCAACTTAGGTATGCTGTTTGAACGAAGGAATGACCCTTTAAACGCAACGTACACCCTTCTGTGAAAGCTAGTCTAGATAAATTCAGATATTTGATGGTTTAATCTGATATCCTTTATATTTATTGAGTATGTAAGTCTAATTGGGTAAATGGATACTGTAACATTGGTTCTGATTGGTTACAAACTCAAAGAACACAATTGCCATTTGATTTTATTTGATTAGTTTACACAAAAGCTTACAAGACTTACTCATTGTTGTAGGAGGAGTTGAAGTAGAAACAATTTGTTCCTGATCACGACTTCCAGACTCCACAGAGTTGACAGAGAAGGTATAGGTCTGACCTGGTGTAAACCCCGCCAACTGTACAGCTGTGGTCAGTTGGGCATTGTAGGATGTGTTACCACTAATGGTCTCAGTAGATGTCCAGTGTACCTCGTACCTGCTGACCCGATTGGTGTATTCCGAAGGAGGTGTCCAGCTGATGCTGACCATGTCTGTTCCTTCTTTTACCAATATAACGTTAGTCACCGCTAGTTTGGACACTGCATTGATCAAGGTATAACATTTAATGTACTCAAATTTTAAAACCTTTAGAATCTTCATTGTCAAAGACATCATCAATCTTGCTTTATACTCTGTAAAATCCTGCTAACTCAAAAGGTTCAGATCAAGAGTTTGAGAGTTTAATGGAATGAGTTGAGCTTTGTCACCAAAAGTAATTGTCTATGTTTTGTGGTAGGGATCAATGTATGACTCTTGACCTTCCAACCTTGACCAATGGCCACTAAAACCTTATAAAAAATGATGCTATTTCAATATCATGAATATGAACTAAATACATTTTAAAAGGGCTTCATGTGATAATCAACTTGATGCACAGGCTTAACACATTGTAACAGAAGGTAAAATAAAGACATAGTCATCAAAATCCTCGCCCACACAAATATTGTATTACCAGGGAAAATTAAATTAAATTGGGCAACATGCATGAAAACATATGACATAGCAAGTTTCGTAAAAAAAATATTATTGTGTCAAAAGATATTGTGCAGAAAGCAAATCAGCCATTCAGGTCACAGCAACCTCATTAAATATGCACAGCATATGCCGATTATAAACCTGAACGAGGGATTTAGGTCTACCAAGCAAGTTTCATCTGATCATTCCTTCATTGTGCGGAAAGCGAATCAGGACGGATGGATAAATGGAACCCATTTATATACAGAGCAACCCGCTTATTTGCATAGCCCTTTTTCCATGACAAAATATGCAAATAACCGGAGTATTCGTATAGGTGGAGTTGGGTTTTGGCCCCTCTTATACACATGTAGATCGTCACGTAGGTACTCAAAATGGGCGCTATATGATTGTTTACGTTATTTGCATTAAAAACATATTTAAAAAAAAAATTAAAATATAAGAGTAAATACGAAATACATGGGTTGTTATTCTTTGTAAATGTACAAATATTTGCATACACTTCATCGTTTAATACTTGTCACTCCGAGTCTCTGGGTCCGATATTGGTCATACACGCATGCATGGGTTGGCACTACGATGTACAATGTCATCGTTTCAATTAACATTCATTATCGTCTCGAGATGCGTTGTGTTCCAACTATGAGTATATTAGTTGTTTGATCATAAATGATGAACTGCTGAAGCAATAGACTGTCTAAAATGACCGTGACATGTGTATTGTCGTTTGGGTTTGTTTTGGAAAATGGCGCACACATATAAAGAGTTGTCGTTCATTACACATATGCCCCCACAATGCAACGCGCCTAGTAAACAATCATGGAGATCGCAACCTGCCTCAGCGAGTGTTCAAGTACACAGAACACAGGTTTGGATCGATGCTATAATAAATAAACAAATCTCATCAAAAGATGAGACATATAAATATTTTATTCAGTAATTCTGCTGCACATTGCTACTGATATGGTCTGGATAATAACTAAATGTCGATATCGATGCATCGAACGTAACCTGTAATGACGAAGTGTGAACCAATGATAAGATAACGTTGTACATCGTGTCGAATCAATATGTAAGTTAAAACACATTTCATAAAACTTTTATTACGGTAAAATCACAAAAATACCCTAAAATCAATTAAAATTTTTCAATTTTTTGGAATTTTCATATGCATATGCAAATACACGGGATTAAAATTTAAAGATAAAGAAGAAAAAAATCGGGACCTGAGAATTTTATGCAAATAAGCGGGATATTCAAATAACCGATATGCAAATAAGTGGGCTCCTCTGTATCCCCTGCAAACTTCTTTGGACGGGGGATAACAAAGCTTAACAAATACACATCGCAACAGAAATTGTTGACAGAGAGAATGGATTACTATAGGGAATTTGTCAGATACAGGGCCCCAATTATAGTTATATGATCAGCACCATTCATGTACTTACTTAAAACACACATTCCACCGTTAGTGGAATACCCATTACTGTCAAAGTATGTTGATTTACATCTGCAGATGTTGGTACCTCCAGTAGCAGCTTGAATACATTCCGAATTGGAGTCGGCACATGTTATGCCACCATCACATACAACATTGAGACCAGCATCTGGAAAAAAAGTAGAATTCTTTTCAAGAATTGCTGGTCTTTACTTCATTTTTGACTTTGACATTTTGATACTAAATGTATACTTAAGAAATAATCAACGATGACTCTTGTATTGTTGCAGGATATACAACGAGAACGAGGATATTTTGCAATTAAATTGATAAAGAAGGCCGCAGGCTTGAGTTATTGATTAAAATTGCAAAATATCCGAGTCCGAGTTGTATATCCTGCAACAATACATGAGTCAAAGTTGATTATTTCTATTCTACCATGAACTGTTTAGTTCTAAGATCGACCTCTTTCTAATAGAAAAACAGCAAAGAAACCAAGGAAAACCTTGTAATTTATTTCTTGAGTATTGCATTATTTGTTGATGAAATATACATTTCTTTACAGGTACGACACTACTACGATCAAGAGCATCTATCATATGCCATTGATTTTGAAAAAAAGAAAGAAAAAGGGGGGGGGGGGGGGGGGGGGGGGCTAAGCAGGATTCAAACTCGCGTCGTGATAAAAAAATCATTGAACGACTAACCCATTAGCCCACTTGGCTATAGTAACCTTATACGAAAAAGGGTGAATATCAAATATATGAAATTGTAACAGATGTGACTCACGACCGTGTATTATTGGCACGAGTGTGTATTATTGGCACGAACGTGTATTATTGGAAAATAATACATGGTTTTAAACCAATCAAAACTGGCATTGCATAGCAAACATGGTAGAATTCCTAATAAGATTTTATCATTCTATCATATATCACTCATTCAGTCAAATAAACAAGAGGCCCAGAGGGCCTGCATCACTCACCTGGACATTTCAATTATCATATGGCAAAACACTTTTATACATGCCAATTGGTTTCAATAAGAAGACAATTAAAATTGACTTTGATTTAGTTGAAAAGCATTAAACACTTTAAATTAATTTTCTTGAATTTTCTATTTTGTCTATTGGCCATTTTGTTTTGATAGACATTTTGTTTTAAGATTATTCCAAAATTGATCATGCATATCTAAAGACCAAGGGGAACCAACATATGAAATTTAAGAATTAAGAATTACAATTCTATATGACATCATACATCAAGCAAAAGAGTATACTAAAGTATATTCAGCCTGTATCTCTCATCTGCTTCAGCTAACTAATGAAACTTAAAAAGTTGATTAAGGCCATTTTTCGGAAGTAGAGGCTGCAAGCCGATTATCTCTTCTTTAAAGCAAAAGAGAAGGTCAAGTCCATTTAATTGCAAAATATTTTAGCCTTTTATCACAACATACTTCTTTCCAAATCACAATGACTATATAGATCACTGGCTTATCTATTATCAAAAGATACTACAAGGTAAATACAATTAATCAGGAAACTGTTATTGAGAAGATGTTGTTAAAACATTTGGTTTATGATAAGCTATTTAAAGATATTTGAACCCGAGAAATTTGGCAACTGGCCCAATAGTATTTACTGAACCCCTACATGTAGGTTATTGATAGAAAGTTTTTAAAAAGAATTCTTACACTTTCAACCTCAAATTGACCTTGAAAATTTATTTAAACAAACTTGGTAGCACTTAATCCTTAGCATGTGAGTAGCCAAGTATCAGGACCCTGTGCATCCATGTTATTGAGAAGAGGTTGTTAAAAAGGAAAAGCTGACGCCTGGCCAAATGGTCAGCCAATGGCTAGACACCTCAATGCAGGTATTAGTTCACTTGCCCTTTTGGTATAGAAATAAGACAATTTCTGTATAACATGTACAAAGTATACTTTACTCTATACAATGTGACTTTATGTAAGTGTGAGTAATCAAAGGAAGTGATTTACTTACTGATAGTAATAGTTTTCGAACTTGTCTGTACTTCCTGTTGACTGTCACGACTTCCATCCTCAATAGATTTTACATAGAAGTCATACATTTGTCCTGATGTAAATCCTGTCAGTCTGACTGATGTTGTCTTGGCAGCATTGTAGTTTGATGTTCCATTAGATAACTCTGGATTCCAGTGTACCTCGTACCTATTGACCTGGTCACTCCCAGGTGATGGAGCCACCCATTGTATAGTCACAGTACTGGTTCCTTCTACACCTACTGACAAACTTGTCACTACCAACCCACTCACTGAAAACAAAACAGTCAATAATACTTACTTGCTGGTAAGGTAACATTTATCATTTAAATAATAAAGGGTCATTTTCTGGTAAACTATGCTATCATAGCTTTACAGTGTTTTTCTACCTTGATGAATTTTCTAAAGATGACGGAGGAGAAAACAGATCCATTATAGCCTTGAATGTCTCCTGAGGTTGATTATATCTCGCGGATATTTAATTTTGGTTTTTATATAAAATAAAACCATCAAAATAAACATTTACTTTCTTCCTAACGTCTCCCTTGACAATGCCTTATTTTGGCTTTAAGCATTTGCCTCAGTCAGGAAGGTTTTGGGTTATATTCCCTGGCCGAGGCATTATTATAGTCTAATATGAAATATTAGGCTGCTTTTGAACACAGCAGATATGTGGCCTGCCTGTCATCCCAACAGAGTTTAACACAAGTGCAGTGCTTTACTTGAAGCTTTTGGAGATTTATGCTCCTTCTTGCTGACCAGTACAGGTCATGCCAAGGCTAAATAAAAATCATCAAAGGACATCTCATGACAGCTTGTTAACTACACATGTGCAAATCTATACTCACAGAACCTACAGGTTTTTTACATTCTCTGTCTCTCAGTTGAACAAACCTTATCAAAGCAACTTCCATAGTCTGAATGTAATGAACACTGATAAGACTTGCATACAGATATTATCTTGGGAGAATCCTAATTACCCTTATTACTCTGTCTTGACCAGTCTGGCACCATGCAGCTATGATGTCAATGACCTGACAGTTATCCATGAAGAGAGTTTTCATTCTGGGCACCCAATTTACATATTCTAATTAAATAGCCCCTTACTAATAAGGTAAGAATATCAAGAGATCCAATCAGAAGACCATGTTCGGTCACATGGCTAATGATAATTTCTCCTTAGAAATTAAAACCAAATGCCATTGTTGTTCTAACTACCAGAACAAACAGTCATACCATCCACCTCCCCACCACCACCTTTATCTAATTGGTTGCCTGTGACATTATCAGTTTCACCCCTTGGGCCTATGGCAGTAAACTGACACCATGTAATAACATAATAACATGGACTATTAATGATGCCAGACTACTGCTCTACACCCCAAATCGGTCAATCCAACCCCAGAACCTAGAGTTAGCTGGACTGCATACATCAACTCTATCCGGCCCAGAGTAAGACATTAAGTCAAACTCCAGGTCTAAGTGATGTAACTCCCAGCTCTTGCCGACTCCTGGACATTTGAGCGACAAGGCTATTGGTACCCATGAGCTTCAGGTCAGCCATACTTCAATGTCATGTTCTCAACGAGTTGTTGGACATAGCTTTCCAGCACCATGCTCTTCAGCACTTCAGGATTCAAATAGCTTTCGGCTATACCCCATCTGATCCAAGGGAGCTAGGTAACTGCTAAGGTGACAGGCACCGCTTATCTGCAAACTTTTTACTGTAAATCTATTTTACATTGTTTGGTATTTGTTGTGTAAACATATAAATGGCAGTTACTTCTCCTGCTTAGCGCTCAGCATTTTCGGAGTGTGACGACTGGTTTGCCTCTATTGTCAGTACAATGTGACTGGTTGAGGTCTCCTGCTGGATTTCTTTGGCAGTATATTTTAGTGAGGTAGCACTATAAAGTTGGCTTAAGTTCCATGCTTTCATATAACATATCACAGCAAAGGCTATTGATTTGAACAAATTTGGTAGCACTTCATCCAAGCATGATACAGGCCCATTACCAGGTCTCTGCATGGATATTGAAAATACACTGTTTAATTATTATAATGCCTGTAAGTGGTTACCATGGTGTTTGTCACTGGATAGCTGGTATTCATTTATTGCTCTACTACCCAAGACTTACATTTACATAAAATGTTACCATGGTCACATACTTACTGCACAAAGACCGATTGCACCGTATCCCTTGTCAAATTACCCTGCCTGAAACCTCCACATTAAACATGGTTCTATGGTTACACATACTTATTGTGTGTACAGACTTTGCCAGTTTTACTGCAATCATTGTTGTGTTGTCATTTGTTGTCAGAATACCTGTACACAGAACATACCTGTACCATGAGTATAATTATCGTACAAACTCCACCATCTGTAATGTATCCATTGCTGCCATAGTAACCAGCCTTACACCTACACACAGAACATTAGGTTACCGTGGTAACATACTTACTGGCTGTACAAACTCTACCAGTTGTACTGTATCCATTGCTGACTTAGTACCCAGACTTACACCTACACACAGAACATTAGGTTACCGTGGTAACATACTTACTGGCTGTACAAACTCCCCCAGTTGTACTGTATCCGTTGCTGTCATAGTAACCAGTCTTACACCTACACACATCTCCTGAATTACTAGCTATACACTCAGAATTGACATATCCACATGTAACAGCATCACATGGCTGACTCAGTGCTGCCTCTGTAAATAGACAGACAAACAGAAACTGAACTACAGTTCCGCATCTGGTTTAAGGTTTATGTTATATGATGAATGGTTCTGTTTTGATGTGAAATGATTTTAATTGCTAAGTTTGCTAATCACCAATTCTTAGAATAAGAAAATAAGATAGAATGATAGGTCAATCGGTTTGGAGAGGATATATTCATGTGACTGTTACCGTAATAATACCACTACTGATAAGCCATGCATATTCTCAAAATTGGACTGATATGTTCATTGCACGATTTCTGAAAACATCAGAATGTAACTAATGTAATGTTTGACCATTCTTTCTTTTTCACTGAGTTAAAAATGTCATGTAACCTTGGTTAGTACAATGTACCATTACATTTTAGGAAAGAAAAGTGGCCAACTACATCTTTATTTTTTTTAGCATCAGAATCAGAACATCCGAAACTAAAGTATTAAGAAAAAACTGTCTATTGCTGTGCATCTGTCTTTTTTCTAAATCACATTGATATGAGGCTGAAGACCATGGTGTATCAAGATAAGTGATTTGAAAAGAATTGGTATGGTAAATAGAACATTATTTTGCATATATAGTCTCATCAATATTGAAATTAGAATTTGCACACTGCGTTAAAGTACAGGTACTATACATTGATGAAGGTTAAACTACCATGTAATCAAATTAAGCATTTAGGAAACATTTTAAAAACATTATTATACAGATACTGGCTTACTTGTGGTAACTGTGACAGAAGCGTCAGATTCAATCTGTTGCGGAGTACTACGACTTCCTGTCTCGATTGATTTGACCTTGAAGACATATGTCGTGCTCTGTAACAACCCTGTTACAGTTGCAGTTGTTACTTTCCCTACAGAGGTTTCTACTACAGTGCCACTACCACTCAGCCTCCTGACCAAAGTGTAACTGGAAACCTGGGAGGAAGTTGCAGATTCTGTCCAACTGATGGTGACACCTGTAGTAGTTACTGATGAGGACGTCACACTTGTGACCTTCAGGTCACTCACTGAAAATAATATCATCACACACAATTAATTACACAAACATTGTTTCTTATTGATGTCATAGTATGTGACATAAGAATACACAATAACACAGAGTATCTATTTTCACTCTATGTAAGAAAAAGATTGATAATGTGAGATCACAGAAGGAATTTGAGTGGCACTGACGACCTTAAAACATCAGTTCTATGTAAGTTTCTGTACTTTTATCCTCTTTCCTATTAAGTTCTATCAACATGAGGTAGTGACAGAATATAAACATCCTTCTATTACTCTGATCTCCTTCAAATTGGACATGCACAATCAAAGACACCTGGAAGCAAATCAATTATTCCGATAGGTATCAAAATGAATAAGCACAACTACAAAACCATAAATAATATACACTTACCTGGAGTACAGACACCACCAGGTGTACTATAAACAATATACAACTTACTTGGAGTACAGACACCACCAGGTGTACTATAAACAATATACAACTTACCTGGAGTACAGACATCACCAGGTGTACTATAAACAATATACAACTTACTTGGAGTACAGACACCACCAGGTGTACTATAAACAATATACACTTACCTGGAGTACAGACATCACCAGGTGTACTATAAACAATATACAACTTACTTGGAGTACAGACACCACCAGGTGTACTATAAACAATACACAACTTACTTGGAGTACAGACACCACCAGGTGTACTATAAACAATATACAACTTACTTGGAGTACAGACACCACCAGGTGTACTAGAAACAATATACAACTTACTTGGAGTACAGACACCACCAGGTGTACTATAAACAATATACAACTTACTTGGAGTACAGACACCACCAGGTGTACTATAAACAATATACAACTTACCTGGAGTACAGACATCACCAGGTGTACTATAAACAATATACAACTTACTTGGAGTACAGACACCACCAGGTGTATTATAAACAATATACAACTTACATGGAGTACAGACATCACCAGGTGTACTATAAACAATATACAACTTACTTGGAGTACAGACACCACCAGGTGTACTATAAACAATATACAACTTACCTGGAGTACAGACACCACCAGGTGTATTATAAACAATATACAACTTACCTGGAGTACAGACACCACCAGGTGTACTATAAACAATATACAACTTACCTGGAGTACAGACACCACCAGGTGTACTATAAACAATATACAACTTACTTGGAGTACAGACACCACCAGGTGTATTATAAACAATATACAACTTACTTGGAGTACAGATACCACCAGGTGTATGTATAAACAATAATCAACTTACCTGGAGTACAGACACCACCAGGTGTATTATAAACAATATACAACTTACTTGTAGTACAGACACCACCAGGTGTACTATAAACAATATACAACTTACTTGTAGTACAGACACCACCAGGTGTACTATAAACAATATACAACTTACTTGAAGTACAGACACCACCATATGTATAGTAGCCATTATTGTCGAAGTAGCCGTCATTACATCGACAAACATTTGAAGTACAGGAGGCTGTGGTGGTGTCTTCACACACCACAACAGGTGAACCACTCCCACATGACACAAACAGTGCTGCCTCTGATTAATAAATATATCAATATAATTTTCATTCTAATTTTAAGCATTGTATTAAACAAAGACAATGAAATCCAGAAAAAAAGAACAATGGAGTAAAATACTAAAGACCCAAAATGGGTAAAAATGCTGTATATCTACATATTATAGATTTAATTTTGTTACATACTTTAGTGTGTAACTTACATAGGGACGATATATGTCACTTGATGATTTCTAATTGTATTTCTATTCTTTAATCTTACTGATCACTTACTCATTGAAACTGTAGTAGGAGAATCAGGTTCTATTTCCTGTGTGACTGTTCGGCTTCCCAACTCCATCGTCTTCACATTAAATGTGTAGGTAACACCACTGGTAAAACCAGAAATAGAAGTAGATGATTCCGTTTTTAAAACATCCTGTGACATCAAGCCATTAGATGTAGCTGGGGTCCATATGACCTGGTACTTATTCACCTGACTGGTATCTGATGGCGGTGTCCAGGTCACACTCACTGTCTCTGTCCCTGGTGTGACAGATACATCGGTCACCTTCAGAGCTGACACTGTAATAAACATTGATAATTTAATATACATATGATTATCAATACTGTTTATAATACAGTTAACATGATGTTACTGTAGAGTTGACAAGAAATTGTGGTCCTCTTAGACTAATCATCGATTCATTAACGTGGTGTAGGTGGTCAGTGAAATATGTATAAAATGGTTGTGTAGTCCAATCATCTCAAACTAGAACTGTATTCCCAAACATAACTAATACCTCCAGAAGGAGCTAATGTTTTAATGGAAGACCATTATCTTATCAACAAGAGTTCCATCGATCTTACTGGTCACCATAGTGAATACTAACAGGTACAATGTTTTGTTATGAAATTAAATTGAACATACCTAAACCCTGTGACCTTGAAAATAGATTTCAACAAACTTGGTACCAATTCATCACAGAATGGTAATTATAATTGCTGAATACTTTTTGTTATTTACAAGAAGAGGTGTTAATATATTTCAAGGTAGGTCAAACACTCTTAATTAAACATACCATTGTACCATGGTCCAAGTTGGAAAGAATTCTAGTATAAATTCAACAAATGATGGTCAACATTGTGATTTCCCTATACACCATTTCAAAGGGCAAACACTCTTTTGGTATATGAATTAAGAGTATTTGATTCTACCTTATATGGGTCTTGAGAAGATTATTTTAATTTGACCCTTTTTAACCCTGCCCATCAGCCTAGGGGGTCTGTCATAGCCAACATGATCATACCATCAAACTGTCATCCCATGCTGATATTGTTAAAAAAAAGTAAGAATTAAATTAATTGTTTACAAACAAACGATGATAGATAAAAGGCCATCACAGTAGGTCACAGGTACGTCCTTAAATTACCTTAGCTGTTAATAGGACGTTAAACAAAATAAACCAAACCAAACACCTGTAGTAACAGCATTGAGTAGACAACACGTGTCATAACATATGATTACCATTAATGATCTGATTTATTAAAACTAGTCTAAATACGAAAGTTAATTGCTTGGAGACTTACTAGATGTACAAAAGCCATCAGGTGTACCAAATCCATCACTGTCAAAATATCCATCCTTACACCTGCACACATTCCCTCCAGTACTTGTACACTCTGCATTGCCATCAGAACATTGGGACACACCAGTCAGAGGACTGGTACAGGAAACACTTAATGCATGCTCTGAAAATAGAAACAATGCATATATCTATTATTATTAACCTTAAGACCTCCAAAATTGGGACACACAAATCAGGGCACTGTTACAGAAACTTTGAATACCAGTTCTGAAAAAAATTAAAATGTTTATAAAACTAAACCTGCATACCTCCAAAATTGAGACATACTGCTGTAAAGGACGACTGTATATAAGTATACTATACTGACAATGGTAAGTGTAGTCTACGATCACGCTAGCAGGTACATAAATAGATCTGTATACACGTATAAGATTGACCAGGTGTAGACTAAACCGATTGTAGTCATGCAAAGTCAAACATCCCCTTCGGGACAAGCTGACATACACAACCTGCTAAGGGAAGTCTGTACTTTTACAACACTACTCCTCTCCGTTTTGATATTGGAATGTGCTCTTATCAATAAATATAACCATTTCCTTCAGCATGAATTGAAGACTCGCCCAATAACATCAGCCAATATGACTCCATTACCCCCATCCATGGCCAGCAGACAATTGAACCTTTATTCCATAGAGCAAGTTTGTTAATGTTTAAATTTAGAAAGGAAACACTAAAGACGGTCTTTTCTAAATTTGAAAATTAACAAATTAAGAGTTGAAAATGATGAATAGCAGTAAGTAACCCAACGACATTGCACTGCACAAAGGTTTTAGGTGATGCAAAGTTTTATCAAGATCTCGGCACCTTAAAAGTATGTTCTGAACAAGACAATAAATGTGAAATTTGAATTTATTTGGCCTTTGACCTACAAATCAAAGTAACAATTACATACATGTATAAATGGTCCAATAACAAAGTACTGCACTTCATCAATGAGTGATAAAGGTATAGGACAACTTTCAATTTAACCAATTAAAAGTTAAGAGATTTAGCGATAATGGCTGTCTGTTGGACATGTTGTTTTCAGATTGATCCCAAAGTGCAATCAATAAGGAGGGACCAAGGGGAACCTACATATGAAATTTGAGAAAGATCTTTTCAGTACCTTCTGTAAATTAGCGATTACAAACTTTAATTTTCAAATCCAAGATGACTGCCTGATCTGTTGTTTTCAGATTGGTTCCAAAATGCATTATGCATAACAAGGGACCAAGGGGAATCTACAAATTAAATTTTAGAAAGATTCCTTCCGTACTTTCTGAGAAATAGCGATAACAAACTACAATTTTCAAAATCCAAGATGGCTGCCTGTCAGCCATGTTGTTTTCCGACTGGTCCCAAAATGCAATATGAATAACTAGGGACCAAGGGGAACCTACATATGAAATTTCCAAAAAAGATCCCTTCAGTACTTTCTGAGAAATAGCGATAGCAATCTTCAATTGTCAAAATCCAAGATGACTGCCTGTCGGCCATTTTGTTTTCCGACTGGTCCCAAAATGCAATATGCACAACTTGGGATCTGATTTTCAATTTGAAATTATTTGACCTTTAACCTTAAGGTCAAGTTTGCAATGAACCAATGATATAATTAATTCTCTGTCTGCACAGTGCACATCATCAATCGGTAACTAGGACAGCGATAGGTCAGTAAGGGTCCCATGTCGCGACAATATATCCCCCATTATCAACCAAGGCATTTGGCCATATAGTTTAAGTTAATGTTAGACACATGGACAAAAAAGCAAAAATACATTTCACATTTACTATGATGTGACTATTGTTTCCTTCCACCTCCATATTTGCCAGGCTAACAGAAATGTAAATACCTGTGCAATCTTTATTTGTTTGTTTTGATTTGTTTTATTTCAAAACCTTCCCCATTAAGAGCCAGGGTTATAGACAGAGATCTACTTTGTCTTTGAAATTTGAACCCTAATGACCTTGACCTTTAATCAAGTGAGGGACTGTGATAGCTCAGTTGGTTAGAGTATTGGCCACATAACTTCAAGTGAAGATCTCAGGTGAGTGGTTTGATACGCCTTTACCATGATGGCGGTTTGTGTTTCTCGGAAAGCTAAGAAACAGACGATTCAGAAAGACTGCTCTTAATGGCATGCAACAGGCCTTCCCTATGTTGTACAATGACCTTGACATTTAGTCAGTAGAATCCTTGATTAATGCTGAACAACTTTGCTCCATCATGTCATAACAAATGTTAATCAGTAAAAAGATGCATAATGTTACCTTGAATTTTGAGTCTGTCTGGGTGATGACTTTGACCTTTGACCTTGACCTTTTAGCTGAGTGTGCATTTCTAATAAAGGTAAATAGCTTCATTCATTAAGATCAATTCAACGGTTAGAAGTTATTGCCCACAGATAAGAATTCGATAAATTTGCACTAATTCAGCCTTTGACCTTGGTGTCAAGGTCTTAACGATCCAATGACAGTGCAATGCACTATGTCAATGGATGATAAAGTTATACAGCTACATATACTTTGATATATTTAACAGTTTAGAAGACCATACCTGGACAAAAAATATTGGGAAAATATGTCATAGTCACCTAGGTGATGCAAGCTAGTATACTGCATATTTGACAAGATATCTTCAATGTTTTAATTAGAAGTTATGGCACGGCCCTGCTAGACAATAAGTTATTAGAAGAACCATAACAACCAGATCCCATAGTAAGAATAAGTCTCCCTTCATTCAAAGGGGAGACATAATCATCATGTTTATTGTAGCGTTTCTGATAATGTGGTGCTATATCATGACAATACATGTATACCTTTAGGAATTGCGTTTTACTGGCGACACATATACATGTTATAGTACCAGTATAATCACATCATTTTCATTTGTTCAACACAATTTTTATAACTCAGCGATATTCCCTAAGTGTGACAATATATTCTCTTGACAATCAGGATCATTTCTTTTCTAAATTTGAAAATTACAGTAAAATTATCAGAAGAACAAGAAAAAGAACTAGAAACTGGAACTATGACCTGTCAAACGAGGAAGAAATAAAACACTTTGTTGGCTCCTCTTCCTTAACATCCTCACCAATTTTAAGGAACTGGAAAAGAAGTCTAAAATGTGTTTCAAAGATGGATGCCATGACAACCATCTTGGATTTCGGAACGACCCGAAAAATAACAACGCTTGGTCAGTACCATCTCAGGATCATTCCAAGCAAGTTGCAACTCGTTCCTAACAGTGGAACTTGAGAAGAAGTTTGAAATGTGAAAAGTTTACAGATGATGACAGATGAAGCACAATAACTATGAATCATCCTGTCCATTCAGGTCAGATGACCTAAAAAGATCCTTTGAAAACTGTGCGTATGCATAGCCGGAAAAACTTTGTCGATGGACAGACAGAGAGACAGGCTGACTCTAGTATACCCCCAACTTTGTTGCGGGGAGTATAATGAATAATGAACCTCAAAATTAACTTATTCATTCAAACAAAGCAAACTTTTATTCAATCAGTGACATTTAAAAAAAAATACATATACACATGTAATTACATTTTTTGTTCATTATCTACATGACATTGTAACTTTCCCAAACTGATTCTTCTCAAAAGCGATCACTTTTAATACACTGCATCAAAGTGATATACGGAATAGACCCTCTTGTATCATAGTGATAAAAAAAAATAGCCCTAAGCTTATATCCCTTTGAAAACCAAATAAGGAACTAATTTTGTGTCCAGAATGGTTAGAATATACCCAAAATTACTTCTGTAAACAAGCCCGAGATATAACGTGACAGGTACCCGGCCAAATGACCGTGAAATCAACACCTGTAGCGATTGTTGTTGTAAGCTTTGTCTTTTGACATATGCATGAAGTAGATAAATTGGTACAATATTAACACCTAGAAGAGAGTCCCATTTGGTCTTTACATTTCATATTGTGTACTAATAAAAAAAACAGTCAAGATGAAACCATGCAAACCACCATGCATCATCGAAGCAGTACAGTCAATTTTCCTTAAGAAAGCAAGTAGAACTAGAAAGACTGAGTTTGGCATTCAATTTGCATGGGGCCCTGAACAGATTATTTTCGTAGCGGAAAGATTTGCAATGATATGAAAGCTAATAGTAGATCAGGCTACATTTTAAAATGCAATATTGATGTCCTGAATAAGGTCGATAGGATAAATGTTTAAAATTATATTGTTTTTTTCTGTTTGTACCCCTTATTGTGTCCTATATATATATATGAGCATATACAATAAGCGTCAGAACTTATCTAATTAGTTGATTTTCCGTAAATTCTGTATTCTATGTATTAATTATCTTCCATAACATACATTATCAGTAATTCAAAGATACAAATGACATCTATCAATAATTATGCTAAATCCTTTGGTATCCTGACTGCATGGTCACAATGGATCACATCTCCAAATGGAACTCGTGATCTCTATAAACCAGCCATATCATGTACATGATAAGTTTAGGGAAGCGCTCCGCTGTATTAACAGATTGGTATAAAAATCTATGCCTAGCAAAAGGTGAAAGCCACGAAGTTAGTCAGTCATTAATATTGTTATTTTCTTATCTAATTTAATATGAATATATATTGGTTTTAAGTGTTTTGATAAGAATTGGTATTTTTACAATGTTGTTAAGTTGATCATCGAATAAATGTACAATACCACATGATGAAGTTATAGACCGCTTACAGTTATTTTCACGAGCCATTTATGTTTGTATTGTTAATTGACTAACAATAAAATATTACTATCTGTTATGTACTGGTCCAGTAGGCAATAAATATCTTTGCCCAATGGCAGACTTTGATTAGTATCATATATATAATATATTGAAATCTGCTAATGTGTGTCTTTAAATAGACCTTTGGAAGCATTAGACTGTGTTAGCAATAAATCTAATGTAAAGTTACAGTGTCATAATAACTTACTTAATTGACATGTAATGAAGTGAAAAAATATCTTTCATTACTCAAAAGTGTAAATATCTAACTTACTTGAAGTACATATCCCATTATTGGTTGAAGGACCATCACTGTCATAGTAACCCACGTTACAGGTACACACAGTATTGGTACACACAGAGTTGTCCTTACATGCATTTGTAGGAGATGACGGGCATGGCACTCCCGGATTTAATCCTGATTTGGAATAATTTTGTTTCATGCAATCAGGCAAAAGTGACACAGAGTGATGTTGCATAAATCTTATAATGATATTATATATACAATTTAATCATTGATGTTATGAAATGATTGTGATGTGACCATTAAAATAAAAGTGGTTTCCATCATATATTACTAATGTGTCTGTAGTAAAATGAGAATGAGATACAATGACACAAAATTTTATACAAAAATTTCACTTTTTTAAGTTCAAAATTTTAATATTATTGTACATGCTCAATGATTTTAAAATCTTTAAACACCTAGAGCTAACAAATAAGGTTCCTAGTGAAGTACCATTACAGTGTCATGATAACTTACTTAATTGACAGGTAGAGCCACTGTCATAGTAACCAGTGTTACAGGTACATATACCACCACTACAGGTAGATAGGTCTGTACATTCATTGTCCACGTTGTTACAGGACTCTCCAGGAAGGATTTCTGATTGTATAATTACACAAAAGTATCAAACATAACACTAAGTACCAAAGGTTATCATGAATATCACATGGAGTTTGGTGATTGTTAATCACTATAAATAATCTTGACAAAATCAACCAGATCAATACCTCAGCACGAAATGCCATATTTATAGTTGTTTGTTGACAACTGTGTCAGTTTTAGTAGCTCAATAGAGCTAATGTTATTTTGTTTTTACCATATACCATCATTAAATAAACTTCATTTGATTTGATCTGAAATTGATACTTAACATTAAATATTGATCTACTTTTACTATCTATAAAATGATGGTCACAATTCTTGGTATGACATTAGGTGAGTAGATTTCTGACTAATGGACGTTTTAAATTCAGTATGACATGTGTTTCTATCAACCATCATATAATACACTGTCTTCATTGTTCAAATGATTATGCCTCATAATTCCATCCTAAAATTTCCGTTCGATTCTTTGGGAACTGTTACCCTAACATTTAGTAGACTTTGCCTATACCTACAGGTCTATATAGGAAGGATTAATCAGCATCATAAAGATTGTGATGTATATTTATTTAGAAAATATATTTCTATTGACAGACTTCTAATGAAGTCAAAAATATCTTTCATTACTCAAAAGTGTAAACATCTAACTTACTTGCAGTACACATTCCATCATTGACTGTCGGACCATCACTGTCATAGTAACCCACGTTACAGGTACACACATTATTGGTACACACAGAGTTGTCCTTGCATGCATTTGTTGGTGATATAGGGCATGTCACTCCCTGATTTAGTCCTGATTTGGAATAATTTTTGTTTCATGCAATCAGGCAAAAATGACATAGAGTGATGTTGCATAAATTTTATTATGATATTATATAAAATACAATCAAATCATTGATGTCATGTAATGATTGTGATGTGAAAATTTAAGTGGTTTCCTTCATATACTAGTAATGTGTCTGTAGTAAAATGAGAATGAGATACAATGACACAAAATTATTCTTAAAATTTCATTTTTAAAAGTTCAATATTTTAATGTTATTGTACATGCTTAATGATTTCAAAATCTTTAAACACCTAGAGCTAACAAATAAGGTTCCTAGTGAAGTACCATTACAGTGTCATGATAACTTACTTAATTGACAGGTAGAGCCACTGTCATAGTAACCACTGTTACAGGTACATTTACTGTCAATACAGCTAGACAAGTCGGTACATTCATTGTCCACGTTGGTACAGGACTCTCCAGGAAGGATTTCTGATTGTATAATTACACCAAGATATACCAAAGTATCAAACATAACACTAAGTACCAAAGGTTATCATGAATAGCACATGGGGTTTGGTGATTGTTAATCACTATAAATAATCTTGACAAAATCAACCAGATCAATACCTCAGCACGAAATGCCACATTTATAGTTGTTTGTTGACAACTGTGTCAGTTTTAGTAGCTCAATAGAGCTAATGTTATTTTGTTTTTACCATATACCGTCATTAAATAAACTTGATTTGATTTGATCTGAAATTGATACTTAACATTAAATATTGATATACTTTTACTATCTATAAAATGATGATGATCACAATTCTTGGTATGACATCAGGTGAGTAGATTTCTGACTGATGGACATTTTAAATTCAGTAAGACATGTGCTTCTATCAACCATCATATGATACACTGTCTTCACTGTTGAAATGATTATGCCTCATAATTCCATCCTAAAATTTTCGTTTGATTCTTTGGGAACTGTTACCCTAACATAGTAGACTTTGCCTATACCTTGAGGTCTATATAGGAATGATTAATCAAAGATTGTGGTGCATATTTATTTAGAAAAATACATTTCATTTGACAGACTTCTAATGAAGTCAAAAAATATCTTTCATTACTCAAAATGTAAACATCTAACTTACTTGCAGTACATATCCCATTATTGGTTGAAGGACCATCACTGTCATAGTAACCCGAGTTACAGGTACACAAAGTATTGGTACACACAGAGTTGTCCTTACATGAATTTGTTGGTGATATAGAGCATGTCACTCCCGGATTTAATCCTGATGAGAAATAATTTTGTTTAATGCAATCAGGCAAAAGTGACATAGAGTGCTCGCAGCATGTTGCATCAATCTTATTATGATATTACATAAAATACAAATAAATCATTGATGTTATGAAAGGATTGTGAGGTGAATTTAACTCAATTTCTGCTATTGGGCCCAACAACTCTGGCCACAGGAATACCATACCCTCCGTTTATATAACATAAGTTCTCCTTTGTCAAATTATCATCTCCAGGTCAAATTTCATCAAAATTCATTCAGCTCCAAGGAAGCCCCTTCTTCCTTTTATACAACATTAGTTCTCCTTTGCCTAATTATTCTTCAGGCCAAATTTCATCAAAATCCATTCAGGAATTCAGGACTAGTAGGGATTTACAGGAATTACCTCAATTTCTCCTTTTGGGCACTATACCCCTTCAGCCCCCAAAGGCGTCACTACTTCTGTTTATATAACATTAGTTCTCCTTTGTCCAATAATGCTTCAAACTGAATTTCATTAAAATCCATCCAGGCATTTAGGACAAGTAGGAAATGTTGAAATTCTTATATCTCAAACACTTAACTATATATTAAATGTTCATTCATTTAACATGTACTAGTATTGCCGATAATTAATTGCAGCCATGTTTGCAGTGTCATAATTATATACATGTATATGATACACTGAAACACCAAAATTGGACAATTTAGTTCTTTCAATGATGTTTTCCAACAGTAAAGTTTAAAGTGAATGGAAATTGATATTTACATTTCAAACTTCCAGAAGCCTGTAATATCAAAAACCAGATTTCAACGTTGTGTTTATCATGTTTTACCAAACAGGTATACCACTTTTCCATGAAAATCAGACGTCTAAATTTTGACAAATCTGAAGTAGGACTACTGGACGGCCATTTAGTGGACAATGGCCTTTTTTGTGCTTCATCTTATAAATTAGAGTGTGTCTAATACTTATCTCTGCAAAGAAGAAAAAGAATAATCCAGTTAAAAACGATAACTCCCCAAACTTTGTCTTGTTGATCACCAGACAAAAATAAAATACTGAATACTCAAAGGACAATAACTTTTGCAAAATGTTTTGAATTAAAATGTCGCTTGTTGAAACATAAAAACATATCATGATCATACATAAAACCCACGAAGTTTCAAAGTGACTCGTTAAAAACTGTAGGAGATCTCCAGACATAGATACAACTCCATACCAAATCATTTCTATCCAATTCTGTTGAGTGAGAGTGCATGCAATGTTCAACTTTAACAAAATTTTAAATATAAGATCACAATTTAACGTGGAAATCTTAACCTTCATTTACAGAATACTACCAATAATCCATGGTGCAGTAACTGGAAATTAGGAATGTTATTGATATAACTGGACATATTTGATAGAAAACAATTTCAAAATGCTATTCTTTTTTTTCTCAAAGTACCATGATTAGTTTAAGCATTACTAGTCCCAAAGGAGAACTACTGTCATAGTAGCCTTTGTTACAGACACATTTGTTTTGTGTGTTGATAAGGCAGTATATATATATGTATTGGCTGTACTATTACAAGGTCCAAATATATATAACATATGATATGTCGATAGTGACCAAATTCTGGTAGGCCTGACAATCTGTACTCTCCATAAATCAATATGTCCATTCATCTCACTGGTATACCATCCCGATAGTCACAGCCTTGTTTGTAGTGTCCTAATACACTAACAAGATTTCACCATAATATTAATTGTGTTTATCATGTTATATCAAATTAATTATACTAATGTCAATGAAAATCATGTATAAATATAGGTATAGTCTGCTGTCTTACCCATTTGTATAAAATGTGTTAAAATATAAAGAAGAAGAATCGGGATAAAAAAAACTCCTCACAACGCATGTGGGTTAATGTTGCGTCCCGTTTTGTTGCTCATTAGTGTATTCATGTAAACAATACATTGTTGTACATTGTTGCAACTTGTACATTCCAATGACGTCACATTGTTTACAGATCCCGCGTTGTGTCTGCACTGCCTGACACGAAGGCTTCATTCTGTGTTTTTTTGTGTTTTTGTTAGTTTTCTTACAATTCAATTGATCAGGTATGATTAAACAACCCCAATCAATATGAGGTGTGAATGTAATTTTAAGTTTAAATGGCATGTTGCGAAAAATACTTCAACTTTCACTTTGACAGTGCATTCGTGATCGGAGCTTCGATCGGCTGTCATGGCAACGACGAGGACGGTGGTTTTATCACAGTGTCGAATTTACAAACTTGCATGTACAGCCGAAAACGTCTAACTATACCTTATGTCTTTGGAAATCATCTGTAAATAATTATTTGAATTAATTACGATCCATTGCATTCGTTTATTAACGTTTGTTCTTTTCTATATGCCGATTTCGATACTTAAAACACTGAAGAGTTCCGATATTGAAGAATGAACATTAACACTTGCTCTACAAATCGTTCTAGAGCACCCGACTACCCTAAATCAATAACTATGAAACAGGTAAGAGCGTGAAGGTAATTGTATGAGAACAACGAAAAGTGCTGTACATTCTTACGAAAATGACAAACATCGTCAAAATTACTTAAAAAGTAGTCAATTAATCGGCACTTCGTCAATTAAGACCAGTTTATAACGCCGTTATGTAACCATACTTGAATAAATAGAAGAATGTACAGCACTTTTTCTCGGTTTCTTAGCACGATGAATAAGTGCATCATATTTGTTTGTACGACAAAATACGTTGGTCGGGTGCTCTGGCCATATTTACCGACCAAGTGTTAATGTAGTCCTTCGTGCCGGTCACGTGACCACGCGAGAACAGGAGGACCGACGAAAACATCCCGATAAAGACGTTGGACACCTAACATTAAAATCCGATCAAGAAAACAAACAGAACTTACCGGGAAATCATTAAATATTGAATTTATATGAAAACATGACGATTTTTGTTCTTTTTAATTATAAATGCAACATTAACCCACATGCGAACTTTTTTTCACACATCTCCAAGACAAAAATCAAATACTAGTTGTTATGAAATAATCATTAATCAAAGGGCAATAACTTTTGCAAAATGTTTTAAATCAAAATGTCGTTTATTGAAACATCAATACATATCATGATCTTAAAGCCCACATTTCAAAGTGATTATTTAAAAAAAAATGTAGGAGATTTCCAGACAAAGAGACAATGCAGTGTTTTTGTTCGGACTTCCAGTTATTGTTCAGTCTCCCATGGTTTCTGGATTGGGAAAGTAAAAGATCAACAAGTTCCTTTAAATTAGTCAACGAAAGCTCCTTGTTCAAGTGGCAAATCCTGGTTAGAACGAATATTCATACCCTGCCTACACTGCTCTCCAACAGGGTATAAAATCCCTCCCACTGCTGATAGCAAAGTGTAGCAAGCCCCACACCGGATGAGTTTATGTCCAAAAAAATGATATTCCTAGATACATACACGGTAATTAAAGGTCCATACCAGCCTAGGTTGAAAATCTTTACTAGCATGAGTAGAAGGATAACAAGTTTTCCATTAAAATTTCCAAAAACCTTACCAAAAATAGGCAAATTCTTTAATTCAAATCCTTTGTGTCCTCATGTTATGATTAATTGTAATAAATTACAGCCTCATATGTATAAAATGTACTTGGCAAATTACATATATACACTTCAAAATGTAGATGATTTAATATATAGAAACTTTGTATATTTGCATTACTGTCACTATGCTTTGTATCAAAAGGAAAATTTTGAGTAGAATATACATAGGAATGTATGACTTTCATAATTACTGTTGATATATTTGATCAAATGTTGTTAATTTGATAATGGTGTTTTGTAACCTTGATGAACTTACATGTACACACATCGTTATCATTCCTACAGTGTAACTCTTTTGTACCCTGGGTAACAAAATTATTCTTCTCAATTGTACGCCATTACAGACATGTGTTTGCACACTCTGTGAATTAGAACCCGCCTGCTAAACAATTACTACCAACATACTATTGCATCACTAATTCGTACAAGACCTTGAACATGTATTTTTAGTCAGTCGTTTTGCGTATAGTATTTGGTAATATTTAAAACATGTTTTTTTTCAATGTCTGCATCATTTTAGCACTTGAAATATTCTATGATGTAACCTGTTTGAAGTGATAACGTTCATAATTAGGTTAAACAAAATACTTTATGACAAGAAAATCGTGACGCTATCATCTACAAAATGTGAGAGATGCAGGTAAAAAATTTTTTGATAATCAACTTTATTATTTGGGAACCTTTATTGAAATTTTGGGGAAAACGTAACATTTTTGGCATAGAAGAAATATGTACAAATGTACAGTTGATATTTGGCGGTAAAATGGGCCAAACAAAAACACTGCAATGTCATACCATTAATATTTCTCTTAAAGTTTGATTTGTCAATGTGCATTTATAATGTTCAACTTAAGCAAACTTGGCGAACTTGAGATCACGAAGTGGAAATCTTAATTAGCATAACCTTCATTTGCGGAATATCACCAATTATATCTGGACTTAGTTTTGTGTTTAGCTCAGTTTCTCAATGCATGCAGACTTATTTAATGTTAAATTAAATGATCAGTTTAAGCATTAGTCCAAAACGAGACACTGTTCCTTTTTGTGTTAGTGGAGCTGAACTACAAACTTACTTGCAGAACAGACATCACCATTGTCATAGTAGCCTTCGTTATAAACACATACCCGTATTTGACCTAATAAGGGCGCCTGCCTTAATAAGGGCGCCCTACCTTTTTTCAAGGAAATAAATCTTTGACTGAGTGTCAAAATGGTGTTCAAAAGTAATAATTCATGTGAAATGTTTTACTACTTATGTGTTCAGTTTTCTTCAGCAAATTAAGTAACTGGAACACATGTTTTCGCCACATTTTGTGTATTCCTACAGGCTACAGATGACATGTCAGTGCAAAGAACACCCAAAACTAACACACATACAAATAATAACTTACCATCTTTATTTGAAGATAGAGTAAAAGACTTCATTCTTATTGATAAATGACTTTTGTTCAGAACAGAAAGCTAGTAAAAGACATTGTAAATCAATTATTAGGTAAAAGAAAACGATGTCTGATATGATCTGGGAAATCACCTGTTTCTATAAATAGAACACAAAAGAATTCCATTTGAACATAAATGGTGGAACACACGTTCTCTGGTCTAAAGATCAGCTGGCATGGTTTACAAGTTTACAGGAGTATTCAAGTGATGTTTAAGCTTAATATATGATAATGAATAGATATCTTCATCTGGAATATTTTTATGACTGAATATTTTACCGTTTCCACAACCTTGAGTATTCTGCTATAAGGTATAGTCTGTTTCATAAAACTTCAGAATAACTAATCTTAATAAGGGCGCCCCACTGTCAATTACCCGCGTCCTGCGCCCTTATTAGGTCAAATATGGTATGTTTCCAGTACAGGTTGACATGGCAGTACATGCATCTGCTATACCACTACAGCCTGTATCCCCAGCCCGGATTTCTAGTTGTACAGTATATACACATTACAACATTATACATGTACATGAATACATCATGAACAAACTCAAAGCACATTGTATAACAAGACATTATATCTCAAGTGAATAACATTGATTCAAAATTGACCAATATGCAATGAATGATGGCAAGCAACTATGATAAGCATTTTCTTATCACAAAGCTGCAATAATAAATGTAAGATTTAAAGTAATAAAACTTTTATCGTATACCATGTAATTACAGAAGTTTCTAAAGTGATGATGATGAAAATTTAATTAATAGTAAGGGTGAGTAGTACAGAACTGTGTGAAGTTTTAAGATGTTCAGATATAATGTATAAAGTTGGTAGAGTGAGCTAGGGCATCAAACATCTAGATATTTATAACAGCAGACTATAGCTAGTTTATAAATACCTCAATTTTGAACCCAGGATATTGAAACCTAAATCTAACTAATAAATGCATGAAAGTTGGTGAGCAAGTCTATGGAACTCAAGGAGTATAAAAAACTATATCTTGTACTAGCGATGATATCTTAATTAAGTTTATGATCAAGACAATCACAGGTTATTCATGAAGTCTATTGAGCATGATATCAATTTGACCCCTGCAGGTGGTTGAAATGTAATTTCGTACAAGAGATATATAGTTGTGAGTAATTTTAATAAGTGTATGAATTTTCGGGGAAAATGGAACATTAATGAAGTTGGTAAAGCATGAAGGGCGAAAATCTATTTTTAGTAACAATGGCATCATTTTAGAACCCATGTCGTTGAAACATGCGCTTGTACAAGAGATGCTGGTTTCAGCAAGTGTATGAAATTTCAAGACTGGATCATTAAAGAAGGTAGAGTGCTAGCGTACAGTTTCCATAACAATCTGTGTAATTTACACACTTTTACATTTACATTTAATTTATGCACCATAAAAATCACCTTGAAACAGCTAAAAAAACGACTATAGATCGATCTACCAGTGTAATTTACACACAAAAAAAGAGAAAGAAATGAAAGTTGAGCAACACTCTATGATACTGGAAGATCTTTGTACCAATGTAATCACTGCACCCCAACTTCAACAGCAATTTTAACCCCAAAAATGTGTGTAAATTACAGGTTTTTTTTTAAAAAGTATATAAAGTCCCTAAAATATCCTTATGTACTTTGCACGATACAGGTACTTTCCCAGAACTCAGTAGAAAAGATTTACACTCACTGGCATCTCTAATGAGTTTCTCGTTACTTAACAATTCTCTTTTAATTACAAAACAGATACAACAGGAACAACAACTCCTTGTTTATGATGTCAATCATCTTTAATGACTTATATATTTACAGGTGTTACAATTCATATCTACTCTAATCAGTTGCCTTCCGTTAGATGATATCTTGTTTGTTGATTACCAAACATATAAATGCCAGTAATTTCACTTTAGGATCTCTAACTGTGAATATGAAACTGATCTTAGTTACAGGGATGCTAAAGTCTCAAGCATTAACCACTGAACCCTCATTATCACCTAAAATCTTTCAAACAAGAGGTCCAAGAGGGATCTCAATGCCCACCATATATTGTAGAACAGTCCATATTTGGTCTATCTATATAAGATATGTAAGGCTATCCTCTTCACTGTTTGATCTTTTTAATCATTTAAAAACAAAGGAAACCTAGGACTACACCGGTGAACAGTCAAAATTCAAAAAAATGGCCATTTTGTCTTCTGATCAATCTCAAAATTCAATGTGCACATACAATGAGTTCAAGTCTTGTTTAATAGAATGCCAAGTGTAGGATATTGCCCAAAAAATGCAAATGCCGAACAGTTCAAACAAACATCAAGAGAAATCATGTGTTCTACATATACCCTGGTAAAAGTAAATTCAAATGCAAAAAAAATCAGTAATCTCTGCACTTACTTTCCAGACAGGTTGATCCACTTTGGTAATGAGTTGCTGTATTACAGGCACACAATCCACCACTACAGATCTCCCCTGTAGTACAGCTACTGGTACCATCATTAGTACAGGCTGTACCAACATCTGCTTTACATCCTCCATTGTATAACAAGACCATCTGTAGACAAAAAATGCAATTACACCTTTAAAATAAAAAATAAATATAACACAAAGCAAATTTAACCAGTGTTTATAATCGTTTTCGTAGCAAGACGTTACATGTCGTAAATACACTAACTAGTTAAATTCATAGGAATATATGATTGCTTGTTTAGATTTAGTTTGCCACTACACAATGGCAGCTTAACTGAGGTCTTGAATATTTGCATATCTGAAAATAAATATGTATATGTATAAGTATAGAAATGACCTCTCTGAGCTCTAATTTATAAGCACTAAAACATTGATTCTATAAACACTATTTTTACCACATTCCGAGATGATATGCAAATGGTGACATTTTTACCCTTCCCTCCAGTTTTTTTAACATTAGCCAACCTATACATGTGTATGTGATATATGTGATCAAAGACTTACGTTCATATACAAAAAAGTAAAAGTAACAATATATTGATGTTGTTATTTCTGAATCACAACAACGATATTCAATACCAAATATAGTAAAAAAATCCGTGTAGTTGCTTTCTGATAATGTTTGACACATGTATACAATCTATCGAGTATTTAATTGCTTTTTATATATGAACTACGAGGATTGATACATTGTAGATAAATTGTGAGCCTCATATTGAAATATTTGAATTTTGCCGGACATATTCTATTATTTTTCAACATACACCATTCAGTATCTTTACACGCCAGCAGTGTTTTAGGGCCTCAATACCACTTTTATAGAGCTCCTTTTCTGTGCTTTTTAAAAATGCATCCACTGTATGTATGACGTCATCATCGGACTGAAAGTGGGTAAGAAATAGCTGTTTAAGGCGAATGTTTAATCGATTTAAAACCACAATCGTAACTGACAACCATAACAATGACAGGCTTGTGGACAGGAGCATTGACCTGGTGAAATAACACACCTTCAGTGAGCTTTCCGCGGCGCTTAAGTTTAATATTTTTCCGTAACTGCCTCAGAAATGAAGCATAGTATATGACATTGATTGTTCGTCCATTTTCGAGATAATCTATCAGCAGAATACCATCTGTCTCAGAAAACCGAGGCCATAACTGTTCCGAGTTCTTGGGACGAAAGAGTCGGAGTCTGGTTACAAGTCAACCATTTATTTAGCACATGTTTTACATACCGGTTCTCACATGATATAACTTGACCCAAGCATCATACACTATTACTTTACTCAAGAACAAGAGTACTTGAGACGAACCATTGAATACATATTAACATCTCCCTTTCTTTTGAGTAAAATGAAATTAACTTTGAGCAAACATTATTTACAAATGCACTGAAACATTATCTAAACTATTAAACACTTTAAATCATAATAAATTGTCAGCATTTTACTTTTAGCCATGTCCATTCATTAGATGAAAATTGTTCAAAAACCTCCAAACCGAGCTAACTATGAAAGTCTTGAATAATAAAACAACACTGATTTAAGAATACTTTTTAATGTCATTCATATGAATAATCCTCCAGCATTTTTCTCTTCACCACGCGTCCATAGCGAGTTGTAACTGGATGTCCAGGTAGGGTTTGTTTAGCGAACTTATCTGGAGATTCCCGCACAATCTCCTTATTACTAGATGCGCGATTACGAGGACTGTTTGGAACCGTCTCGACATTGTCGCGGATATCACTATCGAGTTTCCGCGATGTGTCAACAGGAACACTTGGAACTTCAACATCAGGAATGTCGATGGCTGGATAGTCAATCGCGGTACTATGCGCGTATCCTTTTGTGTCGCGTTTCACTATTTGTAAATGTCTACGATTTCTCCGGTATCGTCCATTTGGTGTCGCGACAATGTATGACCGCCGTTCTGGGTTTGCATGTTCCACGCGACCCATTGTGCTCCATGATTTCTGATTGTCCAGCTTGATTTGAACTTCCTCTCCAGGGCTTAGTTCAGGTAGCTCCTTTACAGCATGGTGCTGGTTGTAGCTGTACGCATATTGCTCTTTGTATGCTTTGTCATGATCTCGGACTTTGTCCAAATTCGGCCATCTTGGATTTAGGATTTTCTCCACCACAGGCAGTGTGGTCCTGATTTGTCGTCCCATAATCAACTGGCAAGGACTGACTCCAATTGATGCAACAGGTGTTGACCTGTAAGCCATCAAAGCTTTGAAAATGTCATTCTGCTTCAAGATTCGTTTCGCTATCTTTACAGCACTTTCTGCTTCCCCATTAGATTGTGGGTAATGTGGGCTAGAAAATGTCTGTTGGAAGTTATAAGAGGCTGCAAATTCACTGAATTCCTTTGAAGCAAACTGTGGTCCATTATCAGACACAAATTCCATTGGCACGCCCCAGTGAGCAAACATGTTCTTTAATTTCCCAATGACATTAGCACTGGAGGTGCTTGGTAAGTAGGCAATTTCTAAATACCTTGAAAAATAGTCCATCACTACCAGGTAAGTTTTATTTTCAAAGTCGCACAAGTCACCCGATACCTTTTCCCATGGGCGTCCTGGCAACGGATTAGTTATCAGCGGCTCTTTCCTTTGCGACGGTTTATGGGTTTGACAGAACTGACAATTCTCGATTTTTTCTTTGATGTCCTTATTGATCCCTGGCCACCATACAGATATTGCAGCGCGTTCGCGAGATTTCGTTATTCCTTGATGTCCCTCATGTATTGTTTCGAGGACCTGAGCTCTCAGACAGTCCGGTATGACTATCCGATCTCTATGTAATAGTAGATCATCTAATATTGTGAGTTCACCACGTGCTGCGAAGTAGCCTTCCATGCCCTCCTCGAGACATGTTGCACGCTCTGGCCATCCAGATTTTGTGAAATGAATCGCTTTCTGTGCGAACTTGTCATCCGATATTGCTTGTCTGATGCTAGCTAGCTTCCTATCTGAAATAGGTTGACATGATGTGACAGAGTTGACATACAGTTCTATGTCATCTTCACTTTGAACATGCATCTCTGGTGATGTCATCGGACTACGCGACAGGGTGTCTGGCACAACCAACAATTTCCCTGGGATATGTTCTGCAGTTGCGTTGAATCGACGCAAACGCATTAGTAATCTTTGACATCGAAGTGGTATCCTGTCCAGGTCCATCTTATTTATGAGTGGCACTAGTGGTTTATGGTCGGTGAGAAGTTTAAAACCAGACAAACCAATGAGATATCTTTCAAATTTCTTACAAGCCCACACTGACGCGAGACACTCCTTCTCTATTTGGGCATATTTTGTTTCCGTAGACGTTAGGGTACGAGAGCAAAAGGCAACAGGTCGTAGCTCCACTCCATCCTGCTGAAATAGGGCCGCCCCAAGACCATAGCTACTGGCATCTGCACTGACCACCATTGACTTAGTCGCATCATAGAAAGCCAGTACTGGTGTATCAGTCAGCTTTTCTTTCAGGTCGTCAAAAGCTTTTTGCTGCATAGCTGTCCAATTCCACACTTGGTCGGACTTGAGGAAGTCTGTCATAGGCTTCATGATGGTTGAGAGGTCTGGTAGAAATCTCCCCAGGTAATTTATCATCCCGATAATACGACGCAGCTCTGTTATGTCTTTTGGAGGCTCTAAGTCACAAATAGCCTCGATGCGCTTTGGGTTAGGTGATATACCTTTGTCGCTGATCACGTGATCAAAGTACTCAATTCGTGATTTAGAAAATTCACATTTTTCTTTGTTCAATTTCAGACCGGACTCTTGTATCCTGTCCATAACCTTCCTCAAGCGCTGATCATGTTCCTCTAAAGTTTTACCATAGATTATTGTATCATCAATTATGGCCTCTACTCCATCTAAACCAGACAATAACTCTGCCATTTTCCGTTGGAATATTTCTGGTGCAGAGGTTATTCCAAAGGGAACACGTTGAAAACAGAAACGACCGAAAGGTATTATAAACGTGGTCAGTCTGGAACTATCAGGGTGTAGTGGTATCTGATAAAACCCACTGCTTGCATCCAGTTTTGAGAATACTGTTGCTCCAACCAGTTTGGGCGATATGTCATCGAGTGTTGGTAACATCAGATGTTCGCGTTTGACACCTTCATTTAACTTTTTCAGGTCTACACATATCCTCACATTTCCATTTTTCTTTACAACTGGTACCATGGGGGCACACCAGTCAGTAGGCTCAGTAACTTTTTCAATAATACCATCCTTTTCCATTCTGGCTAGTTCCTTTTCCACATTTTCCAAGATAGGGAATGGTACTCGACGAGCTGTTGTGACACAATATGGTGTGATGTCAGGTTTCATTTTGATTGTTACTGGATCACATTTCACCAGACCTGTAGTACCGAACACTTCACTGTCAATAGTTACCTCATTAAGTCTCATAATAAGGCCCATTTGAACTGCCACATCCCTGCCTAACAGGTTGGTCGCCTCTGTACCGCGGACGACATACACGTCAAATTTGTACTGAATGCCCTTGTATTTTGTAGTGGCCTTGAACTTTCCAATAGTTGACAGTTTACCCCTAGGACTCTGTAGTGTTGAACTGACTTCACTCAGTTTTGGCCTTTCCTGTAGATGGTTGTATGTAATCTCAGAAATGACACTAATATCTGCGCCCGTATCAATTTTCATGGTGACTGGGGATTGGGCTATACGCAGTGTTACTGTCCATGGATCACCGTTATCTCGACATGTAATTGATCCCAGAAAGAATGGTTGTTGATCATTATCCGTCTCGTACACCACTTCTCTGACTTGTTTCTGATTACGTTTTGACCGACAACATACTGCAAAATGGTTGTACTTTTTACACTCATTACACCGCTTACCGCTCGCTGGGCACACCTCCTTACCTCCATGAAATCGGTTACATCGCGTACATGCACTTCCGGTTTGCTGGTGTGACTGTTGTCTATATTGCTGCGTAGACTTTTGTTGTTTTGGTCTATGTTGGTTAGGAATTCGTTGTCCCTTAGTATTTGTGTTTCGCTTTACTTCCTCAACCATTTTGTGACCTTGTTCTTTCATTTGGGTTTTCACCAGCTCGGCCTGCCTCGCCGTCTGTAGTGCTATGTCTAGGGTCAAATCTGGCTTCATTTGTAGTTTCTCCGATATAGTTTTGTCAGAAATTCCTATCACAAGCCTATCTCTGATCTGTTCATCTTTGCTAGCAAAATCACAATTCTCTGCAATTTCATACAGAGCACGCACAAATGCCTCAATAGATTCTCCAGAGTTTTGAGTTCTCATATGAAATCTAGCCCTCTCGTGAATCACGTTGCGTTTTGGTATAAAGTATGTGTCAAATTTCTCGAGAACCGTTTCGTATTTAGCCTCATCTCCTGCGGTGGCAAACGTGAATGATTTGAACACATGTTCGGCTTGTTTACCCATGGCATATATGAGAGCACTTACTTGTACTACCTCATCATCTTTATAGAGTTTTGTTGCCATCCGGTAACGCGCGAAACGCTGTTTCCAATCCGGCCATTCCACTGGAGCGCTGAAATTGAAGTTCTCCGGTGGCGAAAATTTTGCCATGACAGTGGATTCTTCACAGACAACTTGGGTTGTGGATCTTCTTGTGTCGTCTTGCCACACTCTCGTCCACATTAAAACACTTCTGACGCCATGTTCCGAGTTCTTGGGACGAAAGACTCGGAGTCTGGTTACAAGTCAACCATTTATTTAGCACATGTTTTACATACCGGTTCTCACATGATATTACTTGACCCAAGCATCATACACTATTACTTTGCTCAAGAACAAGAGTACTTGAGACGAACCATTGAATACATATTAACAATAACCTTCCCAGCTGATGGAACAATATTTGTCTTCTTTAGCAGGGAAGAGCCAAGGTGCTTCAAGTCTTTCAAATTTTGCTTGGCCCTTGAGATAATATGATGAACCCATGTTTCATCCATATATCCAAATATTGGATCACTGTTTTTCATCAATTTTGTCTATTTTGCAAAAGCCGGTTGTTTTGTTTATGTTTGGGTGCAACCTCGTCGATATGAACTAACCAAATGAGACCAGCCCTTTGGTACACGGCCCTATATAGTCAGAGAATAGTAGGACTTAAAAGAACATCCCTGTGTACTTCCTTCAATACGAGGCTCATAACATATCAGTCATCTCTCGTACGATACAAAATTTGAATCTTTATCCTTCGAATCGACGACATAAAGTGCATACATCGTGTTGATAATGAGATATAACACATAGTTCACAAATGACAAAGGAAGACAATTTTATGACTCGTGCCCTCAAACCCACGATCTACGACTCCTCATCTAGCCAGAAATGTCCGCAGTGTTTATGACTGCGACGCAACCACGTTCCTTCAACGCTTACAATGAAAGTTTAGGCGACGAGACAGAGATGGTCGGCTTGTTACTCCGCCATGAACATAGCGACAAATCGTCTAATACATGGATTACATAGATGGGAATGGTACACATATATATTCAACGCCGTACAATTTCGATAGAAAATTTAAATCTTTATCCTCCCTATCAACATAATATACTATAAAAACAAAATATATAACATAGTAACACAAATGATCATGGTTCCAAATGGTCACTTTTACGTGTGCATGCGTTCATCGATCGTTGCATTAAATCAGCCATTCGAGAATTGATTATAAAAGACGGATAAAACACCATTGAAATGAAAAACATGTAATACATGTACTTATGATAAATAGATATTAAAGAAAACATCTGCATCACTTACATATTATCAATTTACTTATTATCATTTACATTTTGCTAACATGTGGCTCACCATTTACACACCATCACATATAGTCCATCATTTACACATCATTAACACATTCTTCATCATTAACACATTATCACATATAGTTCATCATGTATATATATTATCACTTTCAGTTCATCATTTACACATTTTCACTTGCAGTTCATCATTTATACATTATCACTTACAGTTCATAATTCACATATTATCACATATATTTCGTCATTTACACATAATCACATCCAGTTAATCAATTACAGTTCGTCACATACATTTCATCATTTAAACATTATCACTTAAAGTTTCATTTACACATCATCACATATAGCTCATCATTTATACATTATCCCGTACAATTCATTATTTACAGACGCTCGCATGCATTCACATGTCACTACAAACATTTCATCATTTATTCAAGATCAGACACAATTCACCAATTCATCTATTACACACGATCACATGCAGTTCGTTATGTACACACGATCACATGCAGTTCGTTATGTACACACGATCACATGCAATTCATCATTTACATGTCACTTCAAACATTTTATTATTTACTCACGATTAAACACAATTCATAATTAACGCACAATCAAATATCACTTATCATTTACACACAATAAAATGTCATTCATCATTTACACACGATAAGATACCATTCATCTTTTACACACTATCAAATACAATTCATCATTTACACACGATCAAATACCATTCATCTTTAACACACTATCAAATACCATTCATCATTTACACATCATCACATACAACTTATCATTTACACACGATTAAATACCATTCATCTTTTACACACTATCAAATACCATTCATCATTTACACGATATCAAATATCATTCATCATTTACACACGATCAGATACCATTCATCATTGAAACACGATCAGATACCATTCATCTTTTACACACTATCAAATACCATTCATCATTTACACATCATCACATACAACTCATCATTTACGCACGATCAAATACCATTCATCATTTACACACGATCAAATACCATTCATCATTTACACACTATCAAATACCATTCATCATTTACGCACTATCAAATACCATTCATCATTTACACACTATCAAATACCATTCATCATTTACGCACGATCAAATACCATTCATCATTTACACACTATCAAATACCATTCATCTTTACACACTATCAAATACCATTCAACATTTACACACGATCAAATACAATTCATCATTGAAACACGATCAGGTACCATTCATCATTTACACACGATCAAATACCATTCATCATTTACACATCATCACATACAACTTATCATTTACACACGATTAAATACCATTCATCTTTTACACACTATCAAATACCATTCATCATTTACACACTATCAAATACCATTCATCATTGACGCACAATAAATACCATTCATCATTTACATGTCACTTCAAACATTTTATTATTTACTCACGATTAAACACAATTCATAATTAACGCACAATCAAATATCACTTATCATTTACACACAATAAAATGTCATTCATCATTTACACACGATAAGATACCATTCATCTTTTACACACTATCAAATACCATTCATCATTTACACACGATCAAATACCATTCATCTTTAACACACTATCAAATACCATTCATCATTTACACATCATCACATACAACTTATCATTTACACACGATTAAATACCATTCATCTTTTACACACTATCAAATACCATTCATCATTTACACGATATCAAATATCATTCATCATTTACACACGATCAGATACCATTCATCATTGAAACACGATCAGATACCATTCATCTTTTACACACTATCAAATACCATTCATCATTTACACATCATCACATACAACTCATCATTTACGCATGATCAAATCCCATTCATCATTTACACACGATCAAATCCCATTCATCATTTACACACTATCAAATACCATTCATCATTTACGCACTATCAAATACCATTCATCATTTACACACTATCAAATACCATTCATCATTTACGCACGATCAAATACCATTCATCATTTACACACTATCAAATACCATTCATCTTTACACACTATCAAATACCATTCAACATTTACACACGATCAAATACAATTCATCATTGAAACACGATCAGGTACCATTCATCATTTACACACGATCAAATACCATTCATCATTTACACATCATCACATACAACTTATCATTTACACACGATTAAATACCATTCATCTTTTACACACTATCAAATACCATTCATCATTTACACACTATCAAATACCATTCATCATTGACGCACAATAAATACCATTCATCATTTACACACGATCAAATACCATTCATCTTGTACACACTATAAAATATCATTCAACATTTACACACGATCAGATACCAGTCATCAGTTACGCGTTATCAAATACCATTCATCATTTACGCACTATCAAATACCATTCATCATTTACGCACTATCAAATACCATTCATCATTTACACGATATCAAATATCATTCATCATTTACACACGATCAGATACCATTCATCATTTACACACGATCAGATACCATTCATCTTTTACACACTATCAAATACCATTCATCATTTACACATCATCACATACAACTCATCTTTTACGCACGATCAAATACCATTCATCATTTACACACGATCAAATACCATTCATCATTTACACACTATCAAATACCATTCATCATTTACGCACTATCAAATACCATTCATCATTTACACACGATCAAATACCATTCATCTTTTACACACGATCAGATACCATTCAACATTTACACACTATCAAATACCATTCATCATTTACGCACTATCAAATACCATTCATCATTTACGCACTATCAAATACCATTCATTATTTACACACGATCAGATACCAGTCATCATTTACACACTATCAAATACCATTCATCATTTACGCACTATCAAATACCATTCCTCATTTACACACGATCAGATACCATTCATCATTTACACACTATCAAATACCATTCATCATTTACACGATATCAAAGATCATTCATCATTTACACACGATCAGATACCATTCATCATTGAAACACGATCAGATACCATTCATCTTTTACACACTATCAAATACCATTCATCATTTACACATCATCACATACAACTCATCATTTACGCACGATCAAATACCATTCATCATTTACACACGATCAAATACCATTCATCATTTACACACTATCAAATACCATTCATCATTTACACACTATCAAATACCATTCATCATTTACGCACGATCAAATACCATTCATCATTTACACACTATCAAATACCATTCATCTTTACACACTATCAAATACCATTCAACATTTACACACGATCAAATACAATTCATCATTGAAACACGATCAGATACCATTCATCATTTACACACGATGAAATACCATCCATCATTTACACATCATCACATACAACTCATCATTTACACACGATTAAATACCATTCATCTTTTACACACTATCAAATACCATTCATCATTTACACACTATCAAATACCATTCATCATTGACGCACAATAAATACCATTCATCATTTACACACGATCAAATACCATTCATCTTGTACACACTATAAAATATCATTCAACATTTACACACGATCAGATACCAGTCATCAGTTACGCGTTATCAAATACCATTCATCATTTACGCACTATCAAATACCATTCATCATTTACGCACTATCAAATACCATTCATCATTTACACACGATCAAATGCCATTCATCATTTACACACTATCAAATACCATTCATCATTTACGCACTATCAAATACCATTCATCATTTACGCACTATCAAATATCATTCATTATTTACACACGATCAGATACCAGTCATCATTTACACACTATCAAATACCATTCATCATTTACGCACTATCAAATACCATTCATCATTTACACACGATCAGATACCATTCATCATTTACACATTATCAAATACCATTCATCATTTACACGATATCAAATATCATTCATCATTTACACACGATCAGATACCATTCATCATTGAAACACGATCAGATACCATTCATCTTTTACACACTATCAAATACCATTCATCATTTACACATCATCACATACAACTCATCATTTACGCACGATCAAATACCATTCATCATTTACACACGATCAAATACCATTCATCATTTACACACTATCAAATACCATTCATCATTTACGCACTATCAAATACCATTCATCATTAACACACGATCAAATACCATTCATCTTTTACACACGATCAGATACCATTCAACATTTACACACTATCAAATACCATTCATCATTTACGCACTATCAAATACCATTCATCATTTACGCACTATCAAATACCATTCATTATTTACACACGATCAGATACCAGTCATCATTTACACACTATCAAATACCATTCATCATTTACGCACTATCAAATACCATTCCTCATTTACACACGATCAGATACCATTCATCATTTACACACTATCAAATACCATTCATCATTTACACGATATCAAAGATCATTCATCATTTACACACGATCAGATACCATTCATCATTGAAACACGATCAGATACCATTCATCTTTTACACACTATCAAATACCATTCATCATTTACACATCATCACATACAACTCATCATTTACGCACGATCAAATACCATTCATCATTTACACACGATCAAATACCATTCATCATTTACACACTATCAAATACCATTCATCATTTACACACTATCAAATACCATTCATCATTTACGCACGATCAAATACCATTCATCATTTACACACTATCAAATACCATTCATCTTTACACACTATCAAATACCATTCAACATTTACACACGATCAAATACAATTCATCATTGAAACACGATCAGATACCATTCATCATTTACACACGATGAAATACCATCCATCATTTACACATCATCACATACAACTCATCATTTACACACGATTAAATACCATTCATCTTTTACACACTATCAAATACCATTCATCATTTACACACTATCAAATACCATTCATCATTGACGCACAATAAATACCATTCATCATTTACACAATATCAAATACCATTCATCTTGTACACACTATAAAATATCATTCAACATTTACACACGATCAGATACCAGTCATCAGTAACGCGTTATCAAATGCCATTCATCATTTACGCACTATCAAATACCATTCATCATTTACGCACTATCAAATACCATTCATCATTTACACACGATCAAATACCATTCATCATTTACACATCATCACATACAACTCATCATTTACACACGATCAAATACCATTCATCTTTTACACACGATCAGATACCATTCATCATTTACACACTATCAAATACCATTCATCATTTACGCACTATCAAATACCATTCATCATTTACGCACTATCAAATATCATTCATTATTTACACACGATCAGATACCAGTCATCATTTACACACTATCAAATACCATTCATCATTTACGCACTATCAAATATCATTCATCACTTACACACGATCAGATACCATTCATCATTTACACACTATCAAATACCATTCATCATTTACACGATATCAAATATCATTCTTCATTTACACACGATCAGATACCATTCATCATTGAAACACGATCATATACCATTCATCTTTTACACACTATCAAATACCATTCATCATTTACACATCATCACATAAAACTCATCATTTACGCACGATCAAATACCATTCATCATTTACACACGATCAAATACCATTCATCATTTACACACTATTAAATACCATTCATCATTTACGCACTATCAAATACCATTCATCATTTACACACGATCAAATACCATTCACATTTTACACACGATCAGATACCATTCATCATTTACACACTATCAAATACCATTCATCATTTACGCACTATCAAATACCATTCATCATTTACGCACTATCAAATACCATTCATTATTTACACACGATCAGATACCAGTCATCATTTACACACTATCAAATACCATTCATCATTTACGCACTAGCAAATACCATTCATCATTTACACACGATCAGATACCATTCACCATTTACACACTATCAAATACCATTCATCATTTACACGATATCAAATATCATTCATCATTTACACACGATCAGATACCATTCATCATTGAAACACGATCAGATACCATTCATCTTTTACACACTATCAAATACCATTCATCATTTACACATCATCACATACAACTCATCATTTACGCACGATCAAATACCATTCATCATTTACACACGATCAAATACCATTCATCATTTACACACTATCAAATACTATTCATCATTTACGCACTATCAAATACCATTCATCATTTACACACTATCAAATACCATTCATCATTTACGCACGATCAGATACCATTCATCATTTACACACTATCAAATACCATTCATCTTTACACACTATCAAATACCATTCAACATTTACACACGATCAAATACAATTCATCATTGAAACACGATCAGATACCATTCATCATTTACACACGATGAAATACCATTCATCATTTACACATCATCACATACAACTCATCATTTACACACGATCAAATACCATTCATCTTTTACACACGATCAAATACCATTCATCATTTACACACGATCAGATACCATTCATCATTTACACAATATTAAACACCATTCATCATTTACACATCATCACATACAACTCATCATTTACACACGATCAAATACCATTCATCATTTACACAATATCAAATACCATTCATCATTTACACATCATCACATACAACTCATCATTTACACACGATCAGATACCATTCATCATTTACACACTATCAAACACCATTCATCATTTACACACTTTCAAATACCATTCATCATTTACTCACTATCAAATACCATTCATCTTTTACACACGATCAAATACCATTCATCTTTTACACACTATCAAATAACATTCATCATTTACACACTATCAAATACCATTCATCATTTACACACTATCAAATACCATTCATCATTTACACGATATCAAATACCATTCATCATTTACACACTATCAAATACCATTCATCATTTACAGAATATCAAATACCATTCATCATTTACACAATATCAAATACCATTCATCATTTACACACTATCAAATAGCATTCATCATTTACACACGATCAAATACCATTCATCATATACACACGATCAAATACCTTTCATCATTAACACACGATCAAGTACCATTCATCATTTACACACGATCAAAAACCATTCATCCTTTAAACAGAACACTATAGGGTGCCGTTTTATTATTTATTCCCATTTGGTGATATCTCCTATTCGAATAGGTGATATCACATATTCAATCAGTGATATTAACTATTCGAATAGGTGATATCACCAATTCATTTTTCAAATACATGATATTACCTATTCGAATATGTGATATCACCCATTCGAATAGGTGATATCACTTAAAAATATTCTTAAGTGATATCACCTTTTCGAATTGGTGATATCACCTATTCGTTTCATTAAGTGATATCACCTATTCGAATGAGTGATATCACCTATACGAATAGGTGATATCACCTATTCGAATAGGTGATATCACCTATTCGAATAGGTGATATCACTTATTCGAATAGGTGATATCACTTATGAAATTTTATAAGTGATATCACCTATTCGAAAGAGTGATATCACCTATTCGTTTCATTTAGTGATATCACCTATTCGAATAGTTGTTATCACTTATAAAATTTGGAAAACTATATGCTCCCAACATCTGGCCTGCTCTAGAGGGGAGCAGTCGTTTGTATTGATTCTAACGTTAAAGTGATATCACTCATTCGATTAGGCGATATCACTTATGAAATTTTATCAGTGATATCACCTATTCGAGTTGGTGATATCACCTATTCGAATGAGCGATATCACCTATTCGAATTGGTGATATCACCTATTCGAGTTGGTGATATCACCTATCCGTTTCATTAAGTGATATCACCTATTCGAATGAGTGATAATACCTTTTCGAATGGGTGATATAACTTAATGAAACGAATAGGTGATATCACTTATTCGAAGTTCTTAAGTGATATCACCTATTCGAATAGGTGATATCACCAAATGGGAATAAATAGTAAAACGGCGCCCCATAGAACACATCCAGTTTATCATTTACTTACTTTAATCTATTACATCTAATACACATATTCATTTACACGTGGAAGCTTTGGGCTTTATCATCTACGTATTACCACAAACAGAACATCCTGTTATTGAAATAATATGAATATGATTACATTACTTAAACACATAAGATTTAGTCAGTGGGGCACTGTTTTATGTCATCTAATGAATTCAGTTTGAATTAACATTAAACTCATAACCCAAATAACAATCTACCTAATAAGCAGTTCTATGTCTTATTTAAAACATTGAAACATGTTTTAGAACAAGCTTTACTCAGATCATTACCATATTATTACACTATCTGACAGATCTCTGAAATTATCTTTAAACTATTGCGATTTCCGAAACAATAAAGTTATAAGACACATGTTCCTCATTCTCTACCATGGCTGTATTATCGGTTCCATCGGCTGTCAAATTATCGCTTTGCCATCTGACAGAGTGAAACGAAGGGAAGGAACTCTGATGGATCAGAATGATACAATATGATTGTGATCGTTATTTGAAGTGGCGACACTTTACGAAGGAATTTCGCAAGAGCGCTCCTCCGGGACTTGGGCATTGGACACCTTAGATATTACAAGACAGTTTATTGTTCTGCACCCAGACCTAGAAGTGGCTCCACGGCCACATTTTACCGCCATTGTTGTACAAAACTCAAGTTACACGATTTTTTTTCGAAATTGATAAAACCAGTGTTTAGCTTTCTGTACGTAATCCATAAAAATAAACAATAACGATCGGTGCCCGTTTTTGCCGGGTGTAGAATTCGGGAAATTTTGTAGAGTCAGATTTTCATAAACGGTACAATTTACGCTAAAATAGAGCTCAAGATACAAGACTCGTGTTGATACGAACTAGAACCGAGTGAAGAGTTTAAGTTGTTTTTTTCTGTTTTCTATTTGTCGTAGAGCAGAATTACAAAGATTTATCGACTTACACGTATAATTTGTAGGACTTATTGATATAAGTCTTTTAAGTGTTCACTGAAATCTACAATGTATATCTACAGCGACATTTTCCTGCACCACAGCAAACAATGGACTTACAGACGCTGTCGTCTGTTCGACTACCTGGTAGCATACATGTATGTGTTGTAATTTATGATTGAATAATAAAAAATATCAAACTTTAAGCTGCATTTCTTAGGTGTTTTATTTGAAAGATTGTCTATATATAGCTTGTAATATGAGTGTGTGAAAAGTGTAAACATCAGCGTGTCATTTCCACAAATAAAGAGATTTTTATTGAAGTGTAACATTTCTGTATTATCGACGCTCCGTTGCCACACTTTGATTTTATACAACTTGGTATGTGTAGCAGATGGTGATCTGACAACTGCTGTAGACTTTAACAACCATATAGGTAATTTCGTTTAAGTCAAAGCGTTCGGTGAACATCAACCCAATGTACATGTACTTGTAACTTATTTCTAATTGGACATTTCCATATTTAATTATACTTGATTGGTTCTAATGTAGAAGGTTCTGTAAAGTGGATAATCGTTTATTGATATCAGCCGAATATCTTCACTTAAATTATCAGTCAAATATGACATGTATCACATATTAGCCAAGTCAACACTATGAACGACCAAATTCACATTAACATGGCGTGTAGATTCGCCATGACAGATGTAGGTAAAATATTTTATAATCTATTAGACACTGGTGGTTATGAACTGAAAATGAAGCCGTGACTTATTTGAACTTACCACTAAAAGACGTGTGAAGGCTGTCACGGGAGAGATCACTCCTATACCGCCCATTATAACTTTCCCTTCGGGGGTTGACAATATGGCCAACCCGTACAACATATACAACCAGGAAGTAATCGAGAACATTATCTAATCGGGTAGGTGCTTAAATGAGATTTCTTCCGTGACCATTCTGAACACAGGATAGGTGGTCGTGCGGGTAAATACATGCTAGGTGGTCGTGCGGGTAAATACAAGGAAGGTGGTCGTGCGGGTAAATACATGATAGGTGGCCGTGCGGGGTAAATACAGGATAGATGGTCGTGCGGGTAAATACATGATAGATGGCCGTGCGGGTAAATACAGAATAGATGGCCGTGCGGGTAAATACAGGATAGATGGCCGTGCGGGTAAATACAGAATAGATGGCCGTGCGGGTAAATACAGGATAAATTGCCGTGCGGGTAAATACAGGATAGGTGGTCGTGCGGGTAAATACAGGATAGGTGGCCGTGCGGGTAAATACAGGATAGGTGGTCGTGCGGGTAAATACAGGGTAGGTGGTCGTGCGGGTAAATACAGGATAGGTGTTCGTGCGGGTAAATACATGATAGGTGGCCGTGCGGGTAAATACAGGCCGGCGCGGATAGGTGGTCGTGCGGGTAAATACAGGATAGGTGGTCGTGCGGGTAAATACAGGATAGGTGGCCGTGCGGGTAAATACAGGATAGGTGGTCGTGCGGGTAAATACATGATAGGTGGCCGTGCGGGTAAATACAGGGAAGGTGGTCGTGCGGGTAAATACAGGATAGGTGGTCGTGCGGGTAAATACAGGATAGATGGTCGTGCGGGTAAATACATGATAGATGGCCGTGCGGGTAAATACAGAATAGATGGCCGTGCGGGTAAATACAGGATAAATTGCCGTGCGGGTAAATACAGGATAGGTGGTCGTGCGGGTAAATACAGGATAGATGGCCGTGCGGGTAAATACAGGATAGATGGTCGTGCGGGTAAATACAGGATAGGTGGCCGTGCGGGTAAATACATGCTAGGTGGTCGTGCGGGTAAATACAGGATAGGTGGTCGTGCGGGTAAATACAGGATAGATGGCCGTGCGGGTAAATACAGGATAAATTGCCGTGCTGGTAAATACATGATAGCTTACCGTGCGGGCAAATACAGGATAGGTGGTCGTGTGGGTAAATACAGAATAGGTGGTCGTGCGGGTAAATACAGATTAGATGTCCGTGCGGGTAAATACCGGATAGGTGGTCGTGCGGGTAAATACAGATTAGATGGCCGTGCGAGTAAATACAGGATAGGTGGTCGTGCGGGTAAATAGAGGATAGGTGGTCGTGCGGGTAAATACAGGATAGATGGCCGTGCGGGTAAATACAGGATAAATTGCCGTGCTGGTAAATACATGATAGCTTACCGTGCGGGCAAATACAGGATAGGTGGTCGTGTGGGTAAATACAGAATAGGTGGTCGTGCGGGTAAATACAGATTAGATGTCCGTGCGGGTAAATACCGGATAGGTGGTCGTGCGGGTAAATACAGATTAGATGGCCGTGCGGGTAAATACAGGATAGGTGGTCGTGCGGGTAAATAGAGGATAGGTGGTCTTGCGGGTAAATGCAGGGTAGGTGATTGTGCGGCTAAATACAGATTAGATGGCCGTGCGGGTAAATACATGATAGGTTGCCGTGCTGGAAAATACAGGATAGGTGGTCGTGCGGGTAAATACAGGGAAGGTGGTCTGCGAGTAAATACATGCTAAGTGGTCGTGCGGGTAAATACAGGATAGGTGGTCGTGCGGGTAAATAGAGGATAGGTGGTCGTGCGGGTAAATAGAGGATAGGTGGTCGTGCGGGGTAAATGCAGGGTAGGTGATTGTGCGGCTAAATACAGATTAGATGGCCGTGCGGGTAAATACCGGATAAGTGTTCGTGCGGGTAAATACAGGTTAGATGGCCGTGCGGGTAAATACAGGATAGATTTCCGTGCAGGTAAATACCGGATAGGTGGTCGTGCGGGTAAAAACAGGATAGATGGCCGTGTGGGTAAATACAGATTAGATGGCCGTGCGGGTAAATACCGGATAGGTGGTCGTGCGGGTAAATACAGATTAGATGGCCGTGCGGGTAAATACAGGATAGATGGTCGTGCGGGTAAATAGAGGATAGGTGGTCGTGCGGGTAAATGCAGGGTAGGTGATTGTGCGGCTAAATACAGATTAGATGGCCGTGCGGGTAAATACAGGATAGGTGGTCGTGCGGGTAAATACAGGATAGATGGTCGTGCGGGTAAATACAGAATAGATGGTCGTGCGGGTAATATTTCCTATGAACTTCTCCGAGATGTTACAGTATCGGAAGAGGCATGCTGTAGATTTAATGTTTAAGTTATTATGATCGATATAATCACGTCCCAAAGTGTGCCATAATACATTATACTAGTGTACCTATTATATTGACACGGAGGTTTGAAGGGGACACGCGCTAGGTCTTCATTATGTCATCGTTTGTCAACAAATGTTTACGAAGGCTCATTACAAAGAAATGCATTGGATTTAAATCAGGTGTCCCATAGCCAGAGTCGAATGACTTCAGATTTTCGATTCTAGGTGTTACTGTTAAATCACATTTTGATTACGAGAATGCTAAGAGGGAATAGAAAGGGCGGAAAACTAAATACCAAAGTGACGTATATAGAAAATTAAAAATTTCTAAAATAAGATACCAAGTTTCGAATAGCTCGTTTTACAGTGTAGGTACTCCGAACAAAAGCAATATACTTATGTAAGCATTGCTCCATGTAGTGTTTGTATTACTGAATACAACTTTCAAGTTAGGCAGTGTTTTATCTCTTCCATAAATCTGTTCGGCTAGCTATCTTGATTTTTAGTCAGTATGCAGTTTCCTTCTGTACAGTTTGCTATCAAATTGCAACAACCAGAATAAGCTATTTATCAACCACATAACTTAATCAGCCGATCTGTCACGGTTTCGTCTGAGTGCGCTAGCTAGCTTTGCATTTTGAAGTGATAATGAATATGTGTACATACACACACGCATATTTGTTATTATGATAGTGTGTCTGACTTTTATCTTTCTAGGTCACTGTGTTTTGCGTTAACTAACAGCTGTTGCCATCTGAAGTTTACGAGAGCCCGATATGCTGGTTAATGAAATTACATTTAAGGTGGTGGTTTCACACTGACTCTATGTTTTCTCATAATTCAATTACATCGTTCATTTTCAAAATACGTATAAAAATCTATCCTCCCCATAACTTAGACATTCCGAATATAAATCAATCAACATCAAAATTGTAAAAATGAACCTGAATAAAAACACTTATAAGATTAAAGTCAAATGTCCATCTTCCATAGAAGTTCCAAGAAAACCTAACGTGATTTATGCCAGTAAAGTGCGAATTTTTCACCGTGTATAATAGTGTAATTAGTTCAGGTGATCGAGATATCGAGATGAGCTCTGATTTACTGAAATGTTGACGTTGGTTTTATACGTGTTTACATTGTCTTTGCTGCCGTTCTTTACTATCATTATACTATTGACTTGGTTATTCAGTATCACACACGTAAACTGTCATGGGTTTTAGTCCGTTGTATTGTCAATGGTTTGATTTATCTTCGTTCATATATGTTTGTAACCAATGATCCTGACAGATGACAAACCCAATCCGATTAAAATCAGCTGATACGGTTCCATTGACTTCGTACAGTCGTAGTACGAAGTAAAAACAGCCATGAACAGATGATTTTAATCGGATTGTGACCCAACCCAAAACGAAACAATAATTTAACCTCACGATCGATTAAACGAGTGCAAAATGCAAACAAAAATATCGATTTCCACCGAGACTCCAGGGAATACGACCAGGAGGTCCGAGAGAGTAAGCATCTTTTACTTCTTTTTCGACAAACGACATAAAATCTAAGTCATATTCGGATAGTCTTAGACAGTTAAGTTTGTCGTAGCATGGGGGGGGGGGGGGGGGGGGGGGGGGGGGGGGGGGGGGGGGGGGGGGGGGGGGGGGGGGGGGGGGGGGGGGGGGGGGGAGCAGTGGGGGGAGGGGGAGGGGGAGGGGGTAAGTAGTTATACCGATACTTCTAATACAGAGTTTAGTTAATATATATTAGGGAGACAGCAGATCTGTGTTTGGCTTTTTTATTTTATTATTATTTACCGTCACATGGACATTTCAACTTTATTCTATATATATATATATATATATATATATATAAATACATTGCGATCCAGGTATTCTATATCATCTTATAGACGACTTCCATGTCAAGGTATCGGGTCGACAATCACTGTACCATTGAAACGTTCTTTTTTAAGAACGCCGATGTGGCGCAGCGGTATAGGCTGCGGATATTTTTGGCTAGGCGATTGGGTGCCGTAGATCGTGAGTTCGAGGCCCGGTCAGGGCACGAGTCAAAAAGTTGTCTTCCTTCGTCATTTGTGTTTCTAAGCTATATCTATTTACTAGCACAATGTATCATATACACCATTTGTTGGTGATCCGAAGATAAAGATTTGAATTTCCTGTCGTAGTTGTACCGAGAGAAATATATATAATATATGTACAATTCGTATCCATGTATGTAAATACATTGCGATCCAGGTATTCTATATCATCTTATAGACGACTTCTACAATGATCATGTCAGGGTATCGGGCCGACCATCACTGTACCATTGAAACGTTCTTTTTTAAGAACGCCGATGTGGCGCAGCGGTATAGGCTGCGGATATTTCTGGCTAGGCGATTGGGTGCCGTAGATCGTGAGTTCGAGGCCCGGTCAGGGCACGAGTCAAAAAGTTGTCTTCCTTCGTCATTTGTGTTTCTAAGCTATATATATATATGATTTGCCTATCTGTCGGTCACGTCGCGAAAAAGACTTGTATGTGATACTATCATACACTGATTTAGTCAGTGTATTAATACAACTAAGTTGATGGTCAATATTTACATTTAGTATAAATAAAAATCATAAAAAAAGTTAAATAACTTTACAGACGATGACATTGTGATCACAAAAATATAAGCGCTATTCCAATTTGAGCGAATTTCAAAATACTGATGGATTCTTCATTACAATTACGAAGGAATGAGATAAACAAGAATATATCAAATTTGGTTCACTTTGAGATTGGATATCCTTTAGACGAAACATCATTTTAATGATAAACCGCTTCAAATGAAAACCTTAAACAGGACCATGTCTTAAGAATTTACTTATCCCGATGTCAAGGCCAAGTTTAATAATTTTATCCTGCAAGTGCCACACACACTGACCGATAACTACTGACGGATAAAGCATATATACTGACCGATAAACATATGCTTTATCCGTCAATACGATTCACGTGCATTTGTTCCACACCTTACGTGACTACTTTCAATTTCACCCTGAACTTTGACCCTTGACGTTGCGTGTCTGTTGACTTCAGTATGTGTCTACAAAATCTAAATCGTTTTGTTGATTAAACATATTATAACTTAAATGGGTCTTTGTCAGGAATAATTAGTATTTGTGTGATATTTCCACACATGCTTAAGTGAAATTGAACTCTGATTTACATAAAATGCCGGAAATTTGGTTGTTTTGAATGTCGTCAACTTATAGAAAATTGTTGCAGGATAAACAGAATACATGGTTAGTATCTTACAATACAAGGTTTATTTTTAGCGAAGGTTAGGAAAGCCGAGATGGTGAGCCTTTGACGAGCCATCACGTCTTTCCGTTCCGAGCGAAAAATTATGTAGTGTCGTGTATTCTCTATATTTCTTAATCTTTACTGTCTGACGACGATTTGTCCGAGGACTAAAATGCTTTTTGACTACACTTTAATTGTACAATCTTTAAAAGAAACTGATGACAAGGTACGCACCCTCTTCATCTGTTCCTTTACCCCAATACAAGTCTTATAAAGCAATGTCGTATTGATGTCCGACCCGTTTTTAAACTAAACTTTTATCCACACTTATTACCAATTAATACTTTTTTGGTGAGTAAGCAGCACGACTATTGAAAAATGTATGCCGGCATACAGTATTGGTTGCTTACAATATGACCGAAAACATGTAACGGGCTGGTTGGGTATACGAACTAAAGGGACATTTTTTATCTGTTCACGAGCATTCTTCAGTTATGAAAAAGTGAAGATGATTATTCCTATATAATTTGGGTCATAACTTAAAAATTCCGATATGGACCCATCGTCAAAAACTCCACTTTTGTTTTTGTAGGAGATGCTTTTCTATCTGAAATATACGACAGGGGTTACAAATTTGATTTAAAGATTTCATTCATAACGTTGCAAAAAGAACATATTTAGGTAATAAGAATGGACATTGACTTTCAACATTTTAACATTTTTTTCTTTAAGCTAACCTGAAAGTGTTTTCTTCAATTTCATGTTTTGCAAATGTTAATGCTCTATGCATCACTGTCGCATCTTCCTTTTAATTTGTTTATAAACATTAAATCATAATAAGTTATACTTTGCATTTCTGAATCAGAATATATACTAAAATGTAATGAAAATATTCAATACATACAGTTAACACTTCCCTAATTTTTGGAGAAAACTGACGCCGGCATGAGGGTAAAATATATACACGGAATTATAATGCTACATATGTTGATATCGATATATCTGTATGCCAAGCATACATTATGCTTGCTTGTGGCCCATGCACTGCCTCTTTCATATCTAAAGATTTGTTAAGGTCCATATTTATTTTTCTTCTGGATTTCCACACTTTTGCCTCCAAGTATCACTGACGGGTCCCGGAATGTCGAATCAGCAATAATATCCGGTTTTGTATTTCTTATCAATGTTCAAAGGTGATATTTACTGGTGTGTTACATTACACAATGATTTTAAGGAACTAGCATCACTATGTGTATCTGTTTAGATGTTTATCATAACACTGTCGATCTCCCGAGCACTTTCTCAGCTGTTCAAATGCCGCTCTTCAGGGGAACTGAATTTTATTACGTACATTTACTATGATGTAACAACTTGATGACACCATAACATCAAGGTACAGAAGAAAGTACAGAACAATACATTGAGTAGTTAGCTATTCAAGCAGTATCTGCTGATCCGTGTTCCGTATACATTTTTTGTTAAAAAGTAGCTAGGCCTATCGACCAATTCGGTAACAGGCTTACAAACATGTAGTTAATTATAAACGTGTCCTTTAAATAGAACAAGTTAAACTAGAATGGGTTACAAATTGTGTATACTACAGGACACTAGTAATGTAGACTAGTGAAAAATATAGTACGCGATATAATACATTCCGGCAAATATTTGGTATCGCACTAGTCTCAAACTCATTTTAAGTGGTCGTTTCACTTTCAGAATTTAGAATTGGCTTCAGATTGACAACACTGCGTTTCCCGTACATAAACACCGTAACTAATTCATTCCCCACTAAAAAACTGTGCATTAATGATTATTATAAGGGTATGTACATATAATGCCATTGTCATACCATTATAAGGTAATGTCCGTATTACATTATAAGGGCATTATTTTATGATGTAAGGTACAGTTAGGAGCAAACATAACTTGGTATCTAGTGCACTTTGTAGTGCACACGTAATGAACAAGGTAGTGCACTAGACTAAACATTGTAGTGCACTACAATGTGGACTCCATTGCATTACGTTGTTAACTCCAGTGTACAACAGTGTTAATTCAAGTGCACTACGGTGTGTACTGCAGTTAAATATAATGTTATGATATTTATAACCTCAGGGAATATTTTTATTGTACATGGTTAATTCAATCTATATAATTGTAGAATAAAACCATACAGTACTATCAGTATACCAATAGTACATGTATACGGTATATATACGTCATGTATCCATACTCCAGTATGACACAGTATTTTTAATATTCTCGATACATATAAATACAAGCATGTACATTTGTTTTCTGTTTAAAAAGAAGCTTACTTCATACCTGTATATTTGAAAACACATTCATTTCTTTGTTTTCATCAAATTTTAGGTAAAAGTGATATTTCAATATATTGAGGTTATGACAGGTACTCTTAACATATTTACAGCAGTTGTACCTGTGAAACGTGTATTTATTGAAGGTGTTAGTTACAGGTAAAACTGGTCATAACTATTGGGTTAATAGTGACAAGGTACCCCGGCAAATACACATGACAGATAGCTACATGTACTAAGCAGGTGAGGAGGGGTAGAGTCATGTACATGTTTAACTTTATTTGATAATGCCTATCTATAATATAAGTGTGTCTGGGGTTTTATTTATAAAAGAGAAAATGCGCTGCATAAAAACCGCTATTAATGCAATAGCAGTATCATTCATAATATGTATTGGAGTGGGCAATTCGATAATAAACAAAAGTAATGAACAACTAATATATGTTCATGACCAATATAACAAGTTAATTTGTTGATAGGTCGATTATTTATTTTATATATCATTGTATAATGAACACACTCAGATAACTGAATATTAATGCGACATGATGTCTGATATATTGTCTGGATTATTTCACTGACAAATAGCAACTAAAAGTTTTAACTTATTTCAAATTGGAATAGTTTATATACTATTCCCTAACAGTATATACAAGCATTTACCCTTTGACATTTCCCCTAACTCAAGCTTATTCCGTAAATTATACCACATCAAAGAAAAAAAGTTACATTTGTATCAAGTTGTAAACAATATTAACACACATTTAACAAAGGTAATGTCCAGTAACTAATTAGAGAGACTGAAATACTGTACAAAACCGCATATGGACCCCTGGGATGTATTTTCTAAAGAAAGAGTGAACTGGCCTGGTGTTGTTACTGACAAACCTGTTACTGGTAGGTGTACGATTGCCATTATACATTAAAGGGTAGCAGGTGAGATGGTGTTGGTTGTCTGGTGTAAGGCGATTCTTAGATGATCATTAACCTGTTTAAATTCATATAAACTGAAATTGTTTTACATATCACAGAGAAATGCCTTTACTTGAAATAGCCTTATCAATATATAAACACTTTAACACTTTAAGAATTGTTTTGATAAATATACTTATCATAAAGATATGACATTTGTCCTGATATAAAAAGTTAGTTCTCCTGTATAATTAAGTCAGGAAAAATACATTCCTTTCGAAAAAAAAATCAGTTTGCACGACTCGTCACAAATGAACATGTATACGATTCATAATTTTTGTTATTAGTCCAAAATTTTCTCAATGGCTACCATGTCATTTCCTGCTGATGCTGAATGTATTTTCTGGTGAAGTGACCTCCGATTTCTTGTCTCGGAGGCACATCTATCCGAATTTTGATCGGCGTTGATGTTTTACTCTCCTACAGTAGTATGCTTGTTAAACCTACGTACATATTGTGATCGTCTGTTTTGTTTTTGATTATTAGTATAAATCCGTTTCTCTTTCCATTTGTGTATACATGTAATATTAGTGCATTACTGTTTGTTTTATTCATTAAGTATCTCTCATCACCATTGGCACATTATTATTGTATGGTGTACGTGCCCCTTTCAAGGGCAATCACATTGTGCAGAGAGCTATATATTATATAAGTATGTGATAGCTGTGTCTCCTCATAAACGTTGAAATTTGCTACAAAACTGAAATACTGACAGTCCCCGCACAGATCCTTGATGCACTGTATACGTACCTTTTTTTCCAATTTGAAAGCAACGCATTCAACTTTAAGATTCAATCCGATCCCTTAACAGGACATTCAATATATGATTTCATATTTAAGACTTACCAGTGCAAGTTGTTTATCGTATCTTTGCAACAAACCATATGCTATTAATATGGATTATCTTAAGATTTTTAAAGCTACTTTATATACCATATATAAATATCAAATTGAGTTTGAAAGAATATATCATCAAACCCAAGAAAAGTTTAGAAGAATTAATTGTTGACCAAGCTGCATTATTGTCTAATAATTAGAAGAAACGCATTTTGTTTCGTTATAAGAATAAACAAGTAATTGATTAAACTAAACAGATATTTTATGAAAAAATAATAACTATAATGTATTTCTCAATCAAAACTCTGCCATGATTGTAGGTTTATATATACCCCGGGTACTTTGTATTGAAACATACTTTACGTGTACTTAAACTGTGTCCAGTAACTTATGTTCCTGCTATGGGGCCAGTCATATATATCTACCTTGTACCAGGAGTATCACACCTCCTTTGTGCACACCAATTCAGCCAAGTCCCTTACAGAGGGGTCTTCCTCGAACACCAAATCTTGTTAGGGTGGGGTATTTAAATAGGGGTTAAGGTATGTTGATATAGTTATAGTCAGTGTAAGAACACAGGTAAATCAGAACACAGGTAATTCAATTCACCTGTTAGGTGATCAGAAAATCACTGCTGGTAATGTTAATGATGACAAACTGTTTCAGAAATAGTTTATACAACTGAAGCATTTTTTTTGAAAATCATCATCTTTTGCTTTGATATCTAAATTTACTTACTGAATCTTGGCTTGTAAAACAACTGTATCGTTGAATACTTTTGAATCAAATTTTCTGTAAAAATTTGATAAAACTTTAACATTTTGTTATTTTTTGTGTCATATTGATTTAATTTGTGCCTGTTTTCAGATTTAGCGTAAATATTTCAAAAATACTCTATTACGAATGTTTAATTTACATGCTTTTAAGTTATTGCAGAAAATTCAGCCTTGCATCATTTTTCATTTATAGTGTAAATGTCTGATTATCAACATTTAACTTGGCATTTGAATCGGTAGAATCATGGGATCTTAAATCCATACTTTTTCACTGTAAAGCAATTGAATATTAGTTAGACTTTATATACTTTTTCCATATTGATTAATTTTGTATGTTTTCAGATTTGTATAGATAATTAAATTATTGTAGGATTGTTGTTATATTCTTTAAAAGTTGCATCTGTTGTTCAAGGTTGAATTAGTAGAAATGTTTTCGTTGATATTTATCTCATTAAGAATAGCTATACATATATTGTATGGGATTTTTATCATATTTGTTATTATATATTCTAACACGATTCGTTTGCAACGCGTGTTTTGATTGGTTGCGGACCGACTTCTAATCTGCGATAGAACCATGACATATCGTGTTAAGCCACGCCCCGTTTCTAATCAAAACAATATGGCGTAAAGTTCGACTCGTAGCGAAATTCAACACTCTGCAACATTTATGATTGATGACCCGTGATATTGGAATCGAAAGTGAAGAAATCGAATAGAATGAATTAACTTAATAAATTTAACAAAAATCGTTAACATCATTCTTACCGTCATTTATTGATTGAAACGTTCATTTCGTCCGTGTGTAAGCATCTAAGGTCAAGTAAAATCCGAAATGAAATGGAACAAGTGCACACAACTTCACATAACGGTTGAGCCTGTAGAAACACATCAACCCTGACTTTGTTAAAATGCACATGTCGTTAAGCATACTGCGTAAATCCAAATATGTCTTTAAATCTTCGGAAACAGGACTTTCACACAACAATCCAAATACCCCGCTTCGTTAACATACAGACCGAGCTCTCGCCAGTATGGGCGTGGCCAATTGACCGACTTTGATAGCTTCTCTCTGATTGGTCAATCCGCCACAGTATGACACGTCACTAACGGAGGTCACAGAGTACTTAACAGCGTACTTGTAGCACTGTAAAACAATGTTTCTAAATATATGCGGTAGTAAACGTGTTAGAATGGGGATAGTACGTTGTTTTTCGTGGCTATACTGGCGATTAGAACATGAAATTTGGTTTAAACTCTCGACCTATCGGTCTCGAGTTCAAACCAAATTTCATGTTCTAATCGCCAGTATAGCCACTCAAAACAACTTACTATCCCCTAAGTAATATATAGATCAGTTCCATTTGATCAGTTGTATCTGTTACAAGTTTAATTAGTACAGGTTCTCTTCGAATAGCTATACATGTATTGCTTTTTCCAGATTTGTTTAGAATATCATTTATGTCATCTCTGTCTTATACGCGAGCTAGGTGACCACAGCTAGTTTGTTGTTAAGAAACAATCGAAATTGATAATGAGGACATAATATGTGTTGAAAAGGTTATTTATTAATGACGAATCAATTACATATATAAAGATATATCACCACGTTATTTAGAGAAATTATTAATATAACAGCAAAGATGGGATAAAAATAGGCACGAAATGTATATTACACAAATAATGCATAAAAAATTGATTTAAAGCAATAATTGTCAGCGATAATTATTAAAGATTATGTAACCTCAATATACCATTTTCTACATGATGAAAAGCATATTAGCAAGCATAGGGAGTCTAAAATTGACAAATTCTGTACATGTTACACAGGGTGGGTATAAGGGTGGGAAATTAAAAGGTGTTAAAAAACTTCCATCAGTGGAGATAAACTTTTACATTCGATTTTCTAAATGACACTAGGTGACACTACTGAGGGTCAATCTCCTCAGTGATAGGTCCGGAGGCTGGGCGACGTGCCTGCTGGTGGGCTGACCAATCAAAAGCTGATTTCGCTTCAGCCAAAATGACTAGAGGTCAGTCAAGTCCTGGGAATTTTTTCCATCACGTGGCCCAGCTATGGATCTCCTTCTTGACCCCTCATTGTTTGCCCATCTACATAACAACCAGAAACAATGGAAGATGAGAGGGTCCAAAGGCCCCTCTCATCATATAATAAACAATTACAGACTGACATAAATGTATTTATTTATACAAATATAGATAAATGTTATATAATTACTTTATAGACCAGTTCTTGTAGAACAATTGTAATATTCTTGTGTGTATCCGTTTCAGGTTTAGTTATTGGCAATGATTTTTATTTATCATACACAGAATGGCGAACGCACAGGTCAACGTTAAATTCATCATCAACTTATATTGTCTTTATTAACAGTAATCTCTGTAATTAGTGGTTTGATTTAAAAAAAACAATATCCAAGTTCATTTATTTTTTATCTATGTATTTTAATCTTATATTATCATTATTATTAGATTTTTTATTTATTCTATATATATTCATATTGTCTTTGTATTATTACTAGTAAAATAATATATATGATAGTGGTTCTAATTTAGAAAACTATACCTGATTCATATACCTTGGTTAACACTATTTTTTGCCTGAGTTGGTGTTCCATATTGATACAGGCTATAACATAATTTCAAAGAACTTCCTACAGAAACACCTTCCTTTGTCTTTACCAGAGTTGGTGTTCGGGGACTGAGCCCTTACAGAACACCTGGTCTCAATCTTCTTGACCATTATTTCACGAAGGCGAACCTCGTTTTCAGTAAGACTAACGGTTTTGTTTACAAGTCGATATTACCATGCTTTTAACAACAATTATTGAATGTTTCTCGATATCAGCGATGTATTGGTGGACGAAAGGGCTGAGAGACACAGAAACTTCACATTCAGTTTAAAAACAACAAATAAACGAAAACGTAATTGAAGCTTCAAATCAAGGGCAAAATACAAACAAAAATAAAAACTTGAATGGAAACATTTCAAACAATACAAGAAGAACAGGAATAGGTGTTTCGGGAGGGTAAACTATCTCTACTTCACTAATAAACAATACAATGTACAACTTAAAACACAAAAACTTAATTTGTATTCGCTATGTTAGATTTGAATTGATTAGCAATACACCAGCTGTTACTGAATCTCGTTTTTTGTTGTTGTAAACATACATTTAAATATAATACCAAAACTAAATTGAGAGTGATGAACATTTTATCAAATTACTAACAGGGCAAACCATCCACTTTACGGGATAAGAACATCCCCATTAGGGAAAACATTTTATATTTCATGATAGTGATTCTATTTTATTAGCATCTATGATCTACGAAATTATGATTTCATCGGTTTTCACAATCCCGTGTGATCCCCAGTATTCCCCTAATACCAAGAGTCACTGGAGAATCTACATGATATTCTGTAAATGATGAATGTTCGGATATGTCCATTTTGTTATCTAACTTTTTGCCAAGCTTGGTTAGCTTGCTTTATACATTTTAGCAATGGATCTATACTTTCAAGGCTTGCATAAAAATGTAATATTCTGCCTCCATTTAGATATATTTAGATAGGTGTTGGTTACAAAATAAGCATGTAATTGTTTTGTATATGCAGTATTGTATGTATGTTTTTTTGCATTCATTAATGAAAAAAGTACCAAGTGAAAGTATTTTTTTTTTAAATGTTCGAATAGTTAAATTGCTTCAAGCAATGTCAACACCGAATGTTTGTTATTCTTTCTATTCAACAAATAAAACATCATGGAGATGTCACTCTTCATGTCTTGCCTCCAAAAACAGGTTCTAAAACATCGTTAAGATGAGTTTCCTATTGTTGGATAAATGTTTGTCGTCACCGGTAATGGGCGGTAGTGATTATTATGTCTCTCTGCAACCTAAAATATAAGCATTTATTATAGCGATAACTATGTGTAACATGCATTTTCATGTTCGCAAATTTGTGCATTTTGCAACTCTAAAAATTATCAAATACACATGTTAAAGCGTACAACTAATTAAAAAACCCCGCATAAACCATGGGACCCGATACTATTGATAAAGATAAATAATTAAATACTGATCTAATTGACGATTTTTTTTATAGATTTACCATTTTTATCGTATCGTAGCAAATGAGTTTATCTCGAGACTTTAATGAATTGATATATAGTTAAGAAATAATTAACGATGATTCGTGTATTGTTGCAGGATATACAACGAGGACGAGGATATTTTGCAATTAAATTAATAACGAAGGCCGAAGGCCTGAGTTATTAAATAAAATTGCAAAATATCCGAGTCCGAGTTGTATATCCTGCAACAATACACGAGTCAAAGTTGATTATTTCTATTCTACCATGTACTGTTTAGTTCTCAGATCGACCTCTTTCTAATAGATAAACAGCAAAGAAACCCCGAGAAAACCTTGTAATTTATTTCTTGAGTATTGCATTATTTGTTGATGAAATATACATGTTATACAGTACTACGATTAAGAGCATCTATCATATGGCATTGATTTTGAGAATTTAAAAAAAAGGAGAAAAAAAAAAAAAGAAAAAAAAGGGGGGGGGGGGGGGGGGGGGGGGGGGTCCGTAGGATTCGAACTCGCGTCGTCATAAAAAATTATTGAAGGACTAACCCATTAGCCCACTCGGCTATAGTAACCTTTTATAAAACGGGTGAATATTAGATATATAAAATTGTAACAGCCGTGACTCGTGACCGTGTATTATTGGCACGAGCGTGGGTTATTGTAAAATAATACATGGTTTTAAACCAATCAAAACTGGCGTTGCATAGCAAACATGGTAGAATTAATTATAATATATATCCCAAGATCAATTTGCTACTTTCTCCTGATACTTTAAGTCGTGAAAGGGCACTCTATGTTTTACGTAAAAATGCTGATATCTACTTACCAGATGATCTACTATGAAGTTCATCAGCGGTTTTGTTTAGAGCTCCCCTCAATCGACTCGTAATTGCTGTTAATACAAACAAACAATAATATATTTCGTCAATTGTGTTACTACGTTATATATCAAATAATTAGCATAATGTATCATATGCACTATGTGTCGGGGGTGTTCTGTGATGAATATTTATAATTGGTGTACAATTCACATCCATGCATGTAAATACATTGCGATCCAGGTATTCATATCATTTAATAGACGACATCCACTATGATCATGTCGGGATATCAAGCCGACAATCACTGCGCCATTGAAACTTTTTTTTAAGAACGCCGATGTGGCGCAGCGGTATAAGCTGCGGGTATTTCTGGCTAGGCGATTGGGTGCCGTAGATCTCGAGTTCGAGGCCCGATCATGGCACTAGTCCTAAAGTTGTCTACCTTCCTCAAAAGGTAAAAGCAGTAAATCAGGTAAGTTGAGCTCTATCAGAACATAGCTGGATATGTTCAGAACATTTTCCTGGCAGCTGGATCAAATATGACCCAGAAAACGAATGAAAGACAGCAATCAAATGTATGCATAAACACTTCGTATTCACGTTGATTAAATGTAAGTCAGTGAAATCTAAAAATAGAACAGCTCACTGGGTAAGAGGATTCCCCTAAACTGCACATCATTGCTATTTCATCAGATCATTCCAGAGGCTATACGAAATGTATGCAAACTATTTTACACAAGGCCTTACCAAACGAAATAATTAAAAATTAACTATGATCATACTCAGTAAAAAATGGGAAGGGGCTTCATATTTCATTTAATTATGATTAGTTCATTGATATGACAAGACATCCTTTGGTACCTTAAAATGTTCGCGTGTAGAGAGAAAATCGTTTGGTCCATTAAAATGTAACTCACGGGACACTCACTGCAATGTAACTTCTCAAGTTTATTTGCATAATATGCACTCATTTAATTAGAAAATAATTGACAAATATCACTTAACAAATTATGGGATGTGCAAAAAATTTCACAGAATGCTTATTCTGCATAGGTCACTCGTTAAGAGGACCGTGGTCAGTAGTTATAGTAAGCAAGCATACCCAAATAAACTCAAAAGTTAGTAAGCTTATTCATTATTAGGGGAGGTTCTATTGCCGGATATAATTTTATGATAAAGACAATGGACTCTTAATTTTACATACTTAAGAGAATAATTCATTGAAATTGAAGCCGTAATAAACATAATATTATGTTAATATAACTGATTCATGAATATTTACTTTACACTTGTGTATTGCTGTTTACAAATGTGACAAGTTTTTACTTCTCCTCTGACACTATCTCATTTCGTTATTCTATGCAAATGAAAACCCATAAATGTATATCAAATTCGTTCACAGTTTTATTACAATTTCAGTAAAACGAAATAATGAAGTCGCATACCCATGTTATACGCATGGTTTTTCAAATGGTGAGAAATCCAATGAAATTATGAGTATATCATGAAGTTTAACTTGGTTGTTTGATCTCTTACCCTAATAAATAAGGTAAAACATCAAAATATTTTCACAAGGGAGACAACTATTGCAATAAAATAGTTGTGAAAAAGGTGGATTTGACAAATGATTTATTGGAAGAAAAAACCTGCCATTGGATTGTCTTTAGAAATTGTTCCTAATATAAGACTATAAGCTTTCAGGTTATTTTCTATAAAACATAATCATCCCCGAATAAGTAGAAGTTTTGATATGATGTAACGTATACCAGGTACACGACACAACTTTGTTTTGACTGTAAGCAGTGAGTGTTAAATATTTGTGAATGATTACCTTTGCATTGGATCAAGTGCCCAGTGTGTGTGAATCTGACCCAATGCTGGAGGAGATACGTCGGTTGAGAGAACAGGAGAATAGTCTGCAGGAAGCAGATGGGGAGTTAACCAGATCAAGGGCAATGATGGACCACCCGTTTTTAAACAGGCATTCCAGCTTTTGCTGTATTTTTGTGGCTATATAAGTAAGGATGTTCTTTTTTCATTAACACACAGAAAAGAAAAATATGAAAGTGTAAGCTCTGTTAAAATTGATAAAACAAAGAATGTTTTATTAAGTCCTCAGGACTAGACAAACCAGTTAATATATTTCATGGAAGCTTTCTTGTAACCTTACTAGAGTAAAATGTTGTTTTTTTTCAGATTTACGTCCTACTCAGTTACTATTAATTATTATTTAAACTACAAACTGAGTAATGGTCAAAATAATGTAATATAATAATGCAAGACATTTATCTCTAAATGATTCTGGTTGTATAGTCAGCAGTGAGTACCTGATTACGTCTTCAATGTAAAAACACAATGATATAGAGTTTGACAAGGGCATATGTATTAAAACATAATGTATGATCACAGACAGACCTATTCCAAACTTTTAAATACCCCTCTATAAAACATATATCAAAACAGATTTTACAATAAGAAAACTCTTTAGTCTCTCCTTCTCTCAATCAAATTTAAATACAGGTGCATCTGATCCCTGCAACGTGGATAACTGAGTAAAAACTGGTTTTTTTTATCAGTTTCCTGTCCAACAAAGCGTCACGAACGACATCTCTGGGAGGTGAGTCAAAGACACCCATCAGTAATCAAACCAGAATGTCAACACCATTATTTCAACCAATTGAATAGTTCTTTGTTGGTTTAATGCGTTTTAGGTTAGGTTTATTTGTTCAGGATATTGTTCAAAGATTTGTCCTCTCAACATCTGCATTTTCATCATACTTTACTCTATGGGTCAGCTTATTGCATTCTCAACTGAAAGAAATTCATCCGTTTCCGTCTAGAGTAATAGTGCCATCATGTTTCAAATTGAAGTGTTCAAGTTCACTTATAATTCTTGATGATACTGAAATTTACATTAAGACATTTTCTAATTTAGATAACCAAAGTATGACATTTTCAAACTACAAACACCATAGTACTTTAAAGTTTCTGCTAGTAATATGTCTATCTGGTGTTATTACATATGTGTCTGAAGCGTGGGATGGAAAGGCATCAGGCAGGAAAACGAGAGTCATTAGGATCCTTGTCTATTTTTGACCCGCACGACAGCGTTATGGCTGATCAAGGTTTCACCATTGCGGATTTGTTAGAAAAGCAAAATTGCTGTTTGAACATTCCCCCATTTAAGGGCATCACTCATCAGTTTTCAATTAAAATTGTCTCCAAGATCAAGGGGGTTGCTCAGTTGAGAATTCACGAGAGAGAAGCATTGGCCGTGTCAACAACTGTCATATACTTAATGGAGTTCTACCAATAACCTTAGCACCTTTGGCCTCAAAAATATTTCAAACTTGCTATTGGCTAACAAACTTGGATGCTCCTCTTGTGGATAATAAGAGTTAGAAGTACGATTGTTATCAGACATGTCTTCTGGCTTTTGTACCACTTGGTATATTGTTCTTCATAATAGATTACAGATCAAGTTCAAACTAGTGTGAATTAAAGATCTTTGCACATTAGAAATTCGCATAATCAATTGTTTTCAATATGTTTTTAAAAACTGCTTTATCATAAAGGATTGAAGTTTTAGTTTGAATTCAGTGTCTGTTTTAATATTCAATAATATATGGAGTTAAAGTCCTTTGCATATAAGGAATTGTATTTTAACAGTATTTTGGCTACAATGATATACAATTCAATCAAGTGGATACAGGCAAGAATTCATCAATTAAAACTTGAGTACACATGATCCATGTAGATATGAATTAACATAATTGCCTTCACGTATACTTCATAACCCTTTCAATGAAGATATGGTCGATCTTTGCTGCTGTCCATTCGACGAAGTCACACCAAAGCACATCTTTAAACTTGTGAAAAAAACCTTATGTCCTTTTTTCATTTTTTTTTTTTTTTTTTTTTAATTTTTAATTTTTGAAGACATTTTTAATACATGAATAGATAATAACCTCATGCAAACATACACACCCTCAAACATACACACATCAGTTCCAGAATGTATGGTTTGCCATTATATATCATCATGATCAGAATAACCTCAAGATCTTTCATTGTCTTAAAAGCAACCTCATCCGCATCATCATACTCATCATCACCATCGTAATCACATCATCATACAAGTCAACATACTCTCATCATGATAGTATCATCACCATAATCTCATCATACTCATCATAATAATTAATCATCATTCTAATCATCTTCATAATATCATCATCATTAACTACAAAGGTAAATGCATGTACATAGGAAACCATACAAACTCCTATAAATGTGAATGTACTCTGATAGACATACATACACCCTCACACACATACATATTCAGTTTCCTGGTAGCCTGATCAATCCTGTCGAGGGCTCAGTTTCTGTGTTGGTCATATCAACTCTATCCACACGTCTACCGAGTCATCAGCAGGATTGACCACGCTCCACACTGATAAGTACCTCTTACACACACACACACACACAATTGGAAAACAGGGAGGAGGGGTGGGGGGGGGGGGGGGGGGGGGGGGGGGGGGGGGGGGGGGGGGTAGACAAAGAAGATAGACAAAGAAGGATGGGACCATTTAATACATAAAATTAAAATAATATACCTTGATAGGAGATGGAAAGTAATTGTAATTATTATCTGCTTATTTAATGAGTATCAGCAACACAGCACTGGAGAAAAAAAAAGAGATATGGTAATTATAAGTCGGAGATTTTCCCCCAGTTTTTCCACTCTTTTTCAAACTTTTCCCTACAGGCTTCTCCTTTACTATATGCAATAAATTTTTGCGTCTCATGATATTGTTTAAGAGCACTTATCAGACCATTGATGTTTAAAGACTTGTGAAAACATCGCATTTTATAAATATATTGTTTGATAACAAGGAGAATTTCATTGTCAACTTTACAGTTATTAGGATTTTGATATAGTAGTCCAATAATAAAAGATTGCTTATTGAAATTTAATGGGATAAAAAGAGCATCTAATAAAATTCTAAGACCTTCTAATAAGTTCTGAACTTCACAACATTCCCACAAGATATGTATGATAGTTTCAATTTCAGAATTGCATAAAGTACAAAGAGGAGAAATTACTAGCTGTGATTTGAAAAGAAAAGAGTTTGTGGTTAAGATGTGATGAATAACTCTGTACTGAAACCACTGAAGTTTGGTATTTTTTGTAGCAATAAAGGGAATCTTGAATATCCTAGTCCAAGTTGTATCATTCAAGTTAAAAACTTCATTCCACTTCTTTTTACCTGTAAGAACATTGTTATTTTTAATAAAAATATAGAAATCCTTTGAGCCTTTTCTGTGTTTCATGAATAATTCTATGTTCATTGGCAAACAAGGATATGGGATTTTTAATACAGGAATTTCTTTTGAAGACAAAAACTTTCTTACTGCTGACAAAAGGCTATGATACTGAAGAAAATTAGTTTTTACTTGATATGTGTGAGTTACTTCTTGGAGAGTGTGAAAACATCCAGTATTATGATATGAAATCAAGTCATTTATCATAATTATGTTTTTTTTTATAGAAATTCTTAAAAAATACTGATTTCTGGCCAACAGTTATATCTTTATTAAACCATAGTGGTGTTTTTAGGATAGAATCTTTCATAATGCTATTTTTTTCGATTGATATATTTAAATTGTACCAGGCTTTAAACACATCAGCCCAGAATATATTACTGCAACTTTTTGCACATTTCTGCACATAATCATTGCCACAATTGGCTAGCAAATCAATTTTAATGTAACTTTTCAAAATAGCTTCCCACTTGGCTGTAGTTTGAAAAAGCCTTCTCACCCAAGATAATTTTAATGAATCTATAAAAGCTTTTATATTTATCATTTTTAAACCACCATTTAGATAATCTTGAACAATAAATTCTCTTTTTACTTTATCTGTTTTGCTATTCCACAAAAATTCAAAAAGAATGGAATTTAGTGTTGAAGTAAACTGTTCATCAGGACTAGGGAGTGAAATAAAGAGATGGTTAAATTGTGAAATGAGGAGCGATTTAATAATATGGATTCTACCGATAGGGGTCAAAACTATTCTTTTCCGGGTTTTAAGAAGTGACTTTAATTTAATTAGTTTTTTTTATCGAAATTCAGTTTTGGTATCTCATGTAGGTTGACATGAAATTCAATCCCCAATAGCGTAAATTTGTGTTTGCCCCATTGCAAATTAAGATCTGGTAGAAAAGTATCGTCTCTGAACTTTTTACTACCTATCCAAATTACCTGTGTTTTTGAAACATTAATTTTAAGACCAGAAATTTTAGCGTATAAATTAAGTTCATTAACTGATTCTTTAAGAGATATCTCTGAGCCGTTCAATGCCAAAGATGTATCATCTGCATATTGTGAGAGTAGGATCGGACTTCTATTGACTTCAATGCCTGTTATATTTTTATTATGTCGTAATTTGATAGCTTATATTTCTGCACATAGGATAAAGATATACGGGGCTATCGGGTCACCCTGTCGGCATCCCCTTTTAACATTGAAGAATGAAGACAAGTTTCCTCCCTGAATGATTGCGGCACTGACATTTTTGTGAAATACATTTATCCAATTTCGTATGTTTTCCCCAAAACCAAAAATTTTTAATACTTTTTCAATAAACTCCCATGAGACCGAATCAAAGGCTTTTTGGAAATCTATCATAAGCAGCATCCCTGGAATATTATTATCCTCTGTATATTTCATTAAATCATAAACCAACCGTGAATTTTCCCCAATATATCGTCCAGCGAGAAAACCTGTCTGATCCTTATCTATAATTTTGTCTAAAACTGTTTTTATTCTATGTGTAATTGTTCCAGATGCTATTTTATATATCACAGTGAGTAATGTAATTGGTCTCCAGTTTTTTTATAAAATGCCTTGGTTTGTCTCCCTTTGGTATGCAAGTCACAATTCCACGACGTTGAGAAATAGATAATTCACCTTTTTTGTACCCTGAATTTATAGATCTTACCACCAAATTACCTAAATATTTCCAAAAACATTTAAAGAACTCAGCTGTAAAACCATCTATGCCAGGACTCTTGTTGTTTTTCATGCTTTTTAATGTTTTTCCTGCTTCTAGAGTTATAGGACCTTCTAACTTTTCAGCATCTTGTCTATTTAGTTTACAAACATTACAGTCTTTTAACAAATCTTGCAAATGAACATCTTCTATTTCATTTTCATCATTATAAAGATTTTCATAAAAACTGCGAACTTCATCTAAGATTTCATCTTGCTTTGTAATAACTTTTCCATCATCTAATTGCAATTTAGGAATTATTTTCGAGGTAAAATTTCTATTTTCCAAATTAAAAAAGTAGTTATTTGGTTTCTCACCCTCTTCAATCCATTTAGCTCTTGATCTTACTATACTGCCTTTAATTCTATGTTGTCTTATTTTTTCTAATTCTTTCTTTTTAGATTCTAATTGTGCAAAATTAATATCATCTTCTTCAAGTTTTTGAATAGCTGTTTTTAAATTATTCTCATTAAGATTTCGTTGTTTCTTGAGATAGGTTGAATAAGAAATTGTTTTGCCTCTGATGTGTGTCAATAAGGTTTCTAGAAAGAGAAAATCATCAATAGTAAACTGAAGGTCTGCATCTGGTATGTTTGATATATTGAAAAGATTATATAAAGGCAGACAGTTTATTCTTTTAGATCCCAAAATACATTCCTTAACAAGTTTTAGATAGTTTTGATCTTGTAGTAAACTGTTATTAAATTTCCAAATACCTTTACCTGTTATGAATTCAGTAAGTTTAAGAGATATTGATGGGAAAGAGTGGTCTGATCTGTATCCTGTTTCTATGTTTGATTTTACTGTATTTGAAAGTAGGTTTTCAGTCAGAAGAAAAAAGTCTAGACGGGCCTGTTTTTTTGGGGTTACTTCTCCTCCAGGAGTACCTTTTTAAATTCTCGTGATGTTCCCTAAAAATATCAATAAGAGAGAAATTATCAATAATTTCCAAAACTTTGTCCCTAGCTTTAGGATTATTGATATGCTTATAACTATTATCATAGTCTAAACTGGGGTCTAAGACTAGGTTAAAGTCGCCACAGATGATAACAAATTTATTGTTAAAGTCTTCAACTGTCTCAGATATAAGATTATAAAATGCAGGGTTATCTTCATTTGGACCATACAAGTTAATGAGTGTTATGTTAAAATTTTCAATGCCAATTGCTAGTGCAATAACATTACCATTAGGTCCTCTTCTCTCTTTAAATATTTTAAATTCAAAATTATTTTTAAATAAAATGGCAACACCCCTCGAGTTGGATTTGTAAGAACTGAAAAAACACTGGTAACCCCACTGATTTCTAATGATACCTTCGTTTTCTTCAGTAAAGTGTGTATCTTGTAAACATATAATATTGCATTGCATTGATCGAAAGTAAGAAAAAATATAAGTTCGCTTAGTTTTTTCTCCAATGCCGCGACAATTTGCTGATATAATCGAAATGCTATCTACGGTATAAACACAAAGCTATCAAATTAACTGTCCCCATCCCGAGAACAAAGAAAGAAAGAGAAAGAGACAGCGAGTAGATAGAAAGAAATAGACTGTATAAAGACATAAAATACATACGTGAGGTCAACGACCTAAAGACCACTGCCAACCTAACATACTACACACGTTTTCTTTCTGAAACAGCATCTACACCACCATATGGCCTCAGACCACAATTAATTTCCCTCTTTGTTCTACCAAAGAAAAATCGAAATTAAAATATTTCAGAAGTTTGCAAAAAATCTGGCTTTCACATCACGTGTAGAACTATTCAAGCTGAACATACAGTGAGCTGGAAAGTACCTCATGACCGGCATTTAACAAAGTTATTTTTATTTAAGTGTAACCACCCTACTATATTGTAGGAAAATCCGGAAAATCACAAAATATTACTACTCAAGCCTTATAACTCCCCGTGTCCTGCCTCACAAACAAACATGGAAATGGTGTCAAAACAAAATTCTGCCACAAGATTACATATTGCACTATAAATCTATGCTAAAATTATGTCCATATCTGTAACAGCTAAGTCAGGAAAAAATATTTAGCAACAGTCCTGAAATTTCAATATGTACTACATTCGTGTACAACGACCCGGAAGTATTATTGTGGTCTGAGGCCTGTATATATGTCAAATGTTGAAAAATAAAATTTTCATTACGTACACAGTATTGTATGTTATTGATTAAGTTTAAAATCAAATTTGAAGTTATTCTGTTCAAAAATAAAAATTCTATGGTCATTTTACTACCCCTACCCCTGGCCAGGGGTCAATTTTCACTAACTGAGCAGGGTCACCATGCAAACATTCCTGTTTTGCACACAATGTTGATGGAATAGTTGCAATGAATTGATGACAATAACACACATTCAGCAGACTAACTTGTGTCATATTTTTATTATGCTCTTGAAAAAAATAAAGATGTTATAACATGTTAATTAAGAAAAACTTGAAAATTCAAGATTTAAAAAAGATTTTTGTATATATTAGTGAATAACTTTTTTATTAGATGTCTCAGCCTGTCTAACTTTTTGCATTCTGAAAGACCAGTTTTTAAAGATAATATTTACATAGACACACTTGGGGGTCACTTAGTAGTAATCAGGTAATTAGTGGTCAAGTGGTCAAGGGTCCCCTGGGGGTACACTGTTCTGGAAGTCTACCTCAGAGTATTAAAGAGAGCATAACTTGTACTGGCACCAAGTAACGTGACTGAATTTTCATGTTAAGTAATTCTGGGAAGTTACACAACATCTCACCGTTTAAATTTTTGGCATAAATTCAAGTTTTCAATGATTTTTTTTGAAAATTAAAATGGGATTTTACAATTTTTTAAGGAAAAATTTCATTTAAATGCTTAAAATGTGAAGTTAAATTCATTTTTCTAAAATCATTACTTCAATTATATGAAGTGATACTAAAGCTGTACTCAAATATGCAAAGACAATTAATATATTTGCACAAGTATGGAAATTACAGTGAGTTTAATGTGCATAGGTATGCCTCATACTTGACTAATTTTCAGACCCAAATCTGGAGTGGCGTGACGGACAAACTTTGAACCTATTTAAACTCATAAATACTTTAAAACAAAGGTCACAATTGAACAAATTCCCTTTGTGACAGAGAAAATGTTTAATTATCAATTAAAGTTTCACAAGTCTGATGTAAAATTTCACTGTATATCTACATTATGTGTCCTTCTGAGAGACCACGTCCTTGGACAGGGCAAAATCCTATCATCTGTTTTTGCATGAATACCAAATTTTCAATGATCTGTGTTTAAAATGCCAAAAAACATATTTAAACCATTCGCTTACATAGAACGAAGGAAATAATAAAGGAAAAACCTGTTCTGAGAAAAATGTGTTGAAATATTGTGAATTAGAATGTATACACTATATCACATTGAGTGAAATTCAAATATTTGGGAGGGGGGGACAATATTGTGTTGTTTTCTTTCAAATTTTGAATTAAAATTAATTTAAACCACTACAGTACATCACAAGATACATACATTACACTTTATGCCCAGCTTATAACAACAGCATCTGCTTTGTTGCATGTAAAAAAGATTTTTGACAGAAAATGTGAAATTTTAGAACATTTTGTGATTAATTCAAATAATAATCATGATTTTTTAATCACAATTTTACAAAATAATCTACATTTGCTATGTGGCCAGTCATTTAACATGTCAGCACACTATGTACTATTGGAAAATATAGCCCCTGACTTTGTACAGTACATGTAAATAGTGAAATGAGCAAAACTGCGGTTAACAGTATTACGGTTTTTACCCTAAAAGTTATACCAAAATATAGCGCAAAACCGTTTATCTTCATAAACAGTGCTAGTACACATCTGAAACTTTAAAGTCACCTCAAAGCGTATACTAGAAATGTGTAGCAAACACAAATACCAACATGTTTTCTCGACAAACATGTCCAGTGTGATCAGAGACAAGGATCCGCAATAGAAACGATCATCGAAACGAGGTGTATTGGGGGTGTAGTTACTAAAATGAAGCAGTCATTAATTAAAAACTCACAGAAAGTACGTGAAATGTCATCTGCATATAGGTAAAATACACACAACTGCACAGGAAATGTTAAAAGTTCGCGATGTTTCTAATTTAAGGTCCACGCGCGAATGTTTACATCGGAAAGGTGCGTTCTATGCAGGCCTCAGACCACAATTAATTTCCCTCTTTGTTCTACCAAAGAAAAATCGAAATTAAAATATTTCAGAAGTTTGCAAAAAATCTGGCTTTCACATCACGTGTAGAACTATTCAAGCTGAACATACAGTGAGCTGGAAAGTACCTCATGACCGGCATTTAACAAAGTTATTTTTATTTAAGTGTAACCCTACTATATTGTAGGAAAATCCGGAAAATCACAAAATATTACTACTCAAGCCTTATAACTCCCCGTGTCCTGCCTCACAAACAAACATGGAAATGGTGTCAAAACAAAATTCTGCCACAAGATTACATATTGCACTATAAATCTATGCTAAAATTATGTCCATATCTGTAACAGCTAAGTCAGGAAAAAATATTTAGCAACAGTCCTGAAATTTCAATATGTACTACATTCGTGTACAACGACCCGGAAGTATTATTGTGGTCTGAGGCCATATTGTTGTCAGACAAGAGTTATCTTACCGGAAGTTGTATAATACATTTCCGGACTTGGTGTAATCCGGAAAAGAGATATCGTATGCATTTTATATAAAGTACCAATATTTAATGTGTTAACGTTGTAGGTAAACCTACAGCTGTCACTGATTATTTAACACATTGTAACTTTGACAGGATTTTGCACAAGAACAATAAATACAAACCATACTGATTTTTTTCCCTTGAAAATTAGATAAAACATATACGATATAGACCTAGATGAATATAAACCAGAAAAATATATACATTGTAGCTACTCTCATGCCACAAACAACCAGTATAATGTATGTACATGTACGTAGTCAAACAGACTGGCAAGAAATTCGAGCATGTACTGAATAAATCTTATATTTAAAAACAGTGGATAAATAAAAGAGAAACATTGGTATTTGAAAGAAGTGTACAAAAAAAAAAAAAAAAAAAAAAAAAAAAACAGGGCAAGTATGTTCTGCCAGATGTTACTGATTATATAATGGAAATACTCCAAAGAGATTAATGCACTTTTAGATGTATATTTCCACATATTGGAATGTGCGTAGAATTTTGAGTAAATAAAGGGGGAAAAAATCACAGGCTACATATACAAAAAAAGCTACATCTTACCTGGTGTTACAGAAATGTATGTCCCGTAATCACATGGAAAACACGCCACACACTAAGAAAAGACACACATACACACGCGTACACATTATATTACCAATTAAATTCCAAACACTGTCAAAAGTTATCGGTATTAACCAGGAGGAATTAATTCCTGGCGGCACCTTGGTGCCAAAGTTCCATACCGATATATTATCCATTGAAATTAAGTCTACTGGAAGTTGGAATCATTCTTCAAAAAACTTTCGGTGAGCCGAATACCCAGTGAAAGTCTCCACTTTTTTCCATTTGACAGTATGGCAAAAAGCTTTCCGTCGATACTAAAAGAGTTTTTGACACAGAGAAGTTTGTAAGCATCCGCCAGTATCCTTTGATTGGTCCTTGTGAGATCCTCGAAAATAGTAATACCAGATTTTTTCAACTTGTACCGGGATTTTATCACTTCGTTTCGTTTGAAACGGCGCACAAATTTCACAATGATATTTCTGGGTCTGTCTTTGTTAAATTTTCCTAGTCTGTGAGCAATGTCAATGTCAGAACTGGTAAGCTGCACATCAAGTTTTTCATTCACAAACTTTACAATTTTCTTAGCACAGTCTTCAGAAGTTTCCGAGTCTGATGAGTCTTCCAGGCCATTTATTCTGAGTGAGTTTTTCCTCCCATGCTGCTCTAAATCATTACTCCTCGCCTCCATGATTTCATTCGAATTTTGCAGTTCAGCAATTTTTCCCTCAAGACTGCTAACAGTCTGGCGTAAATTTTCATTTTCTGTCTCAAGATCAAAGACCCTTCCTTTCAGCTCCTCTACCAGTTTGCTCTGATAGCTTCCTTTAGCTTGTTGTATCTTTCCTCCATGTACTGCTTAGTAACTACATTGGACAGCATTTCAGTTATTTCCTCTAGTCTGTCATCAATGGTTTTTTTCCGATCCTGACTTTGTACTTCCATTTCTATGACGATTGCCGGTAGGCATATTTACTCCTTTGTATAGTAGATAATACCGTTCATAAAGTGAATATAGTCAGTGTAGTCCAGGTAAATCTAGGTAAGTGTAGTGTTGGTTAACAGTGTTTACCAGCTGGGTGTCAATCCATTGTTCAAATTTCACATGTCCAAAATCAACCTTTTTAGAAAAAAAGACCCAGAGATATTTTTACGAGGATGGTGACGGTTCACTCGCACATTATTATGACAAAAAAGATCATACGCAGTTTCCAATGAATCGATGAAAATAGGTTTTTTGTCAGAGCTCCAAAAAAGGTGAACTACCAAGGTCTGTGTGACCTTGACCTCTCCTCTGTGTGACCTTGACCTCTCCACCTTTTTTCAATTTTACACCTCCACCAGTCATTCCAAAACAAAAGGACTTTTTGTCCATCTCGACAATAGTGGGGATTTCAAGAGGAAAATGAACACTTGATCTCCAACAGCCCTTTTTCTTTTCTATCAAAAACGTATCCATCCCTCGAGGCTCCCAAAATGAATGGGTTTGCCAGCAAGGTAAGACCTGTTTGAATGATAGAAAGCTTCGTGAATCACCTCTTCATTTTTCCAGTTTTGACACTGGCCGGATTCTCGTGATCCACTGCCCACTGTACTGCCTCCGGTAATCGGTTGTATCTGGAATATACATAAACATACCATTGGTGACACCTGTGAATATTTACCATATTGGACATGGGTATTTCTATCAAATTAAAGTAACCAGGAGTCAAACCTAAATATCTCAAATATAGTTAACTAAACTCAACTTGCTTACCATTTCTTTTAAGAAAGTATGGTATATTTTCATCATTTTTCAGATTTAGTTGCTTTCAGCTGAGGCTATTGCCCTCTACCTGAAAACTTTAGACTTTATTCTTGCTATATTAAAACCCAGTATCATTTCAACTTTTAGTTATGAAGTTATATACAATATTTAATGCTTTAGCTAATTTAAAACAGCTAAGAAGATTTAACATTTACCTATCAAGGTTTGATTCTTCCACAATACGATTGATGATACTATTCAACTGTGTACCAGTAGACAAGACATCTCCAAAGATGGAGCTTGTCAGTCTGTCCTTGTGCAGCTCTTTCCACAGAAGTCTATCTCTCTGCTCTCTGCTGTCTAGTCTGCTCCTCTATATATCTTGACAGGTGTTTGTCAATCATGGAAGGTGGCATTAAAATAAGTCCATATAAGTTTGTTTAAAGATGCTACACCTCCGACAGAGTGTTATAAATTGCTATTATTTTGACAATAAATGACATTTTGTATATATATATATATATATTTAATTCAACTTGATGATGACATTGTGTATCGCTTAAATATGTAAACATAAATGACACAACAAGACAATTCCGGTTGAATATCGCTAACGTTTTCAAGTCGTGTATCGGCTATCTTCAGGCGATTACTTTTTAATGCTTAGTAACAACATTATGACGTAATACAATCATAATAACATAATGGTGAGGTAATTATTACGTTACTGTATTTTAAGGTGTAATAATTACCTCACCATTATGTTATTATGATTGTATTACGTCATAATGTTGTTACTAAGCATTAAAAAGTAATCGCTTGAAGATAGCCGATACACGGATGGTGTGTCAGTTATCTGTAGAGACCAGATGGTGTGTCGGCTATCTGTAGAGATAAGTTGTTGCCTCGGCTCTGTAGAGAACAGATGGTGTGTCGGTTATCTGTGGAGACCGGATGGTGTGTTGGCTATCTGTAGAGATACACACTTAGTTAATCCAAGAATGAATACGCACAATGTTTGTCACTTATTGAAGAGAAAATGTATCGAGGTAATATCAATATTTCACCAAGTTCCATAATCACAAATCCCAACGAATTGCGTGTTTGGTATTAATTTTTTGAAAGAAAGTCACGAAATCACTTTAATGGTATAAATAAAAAAAAAAGGAAGAAAGCACAGGATTTCGTCATTGACTAACGCCTTAGTAAAAATATGTCCAATGTTGACTGCTTCTTCCTACACTAGTCTCGAACCATAACATCGTCAGTAAGCACACGTAAATCCTGCGAGATGTTAAGAAAACGATCGTCTTTACACACGGCAAACTGTCGCAGTCGTCGGGAGAACTCGGAAATCTCCGAGAGAGATAGGGATGGCTGATAAATTGATTGTGAAGTTGTAGATTCGTCCTCTGAATTGTCGTCAGTTGCTGTATCGGTATCTGCCATGTGCTTGTCTAGAATGTTCTCTTCCCAGGCCTCTACAAATGTCTTTAAAGTGTCCTGATATCTGCTATTCAGGCAATGCGCATGAGTTGTCCAAGTGGAATGTCGTCTTCATCACTAATCAACATCACCGCCGGCACTGATAGATAAAGGAACACAGAATCCGGAAAGGGCGAAGCACTTCTGGATTGTCTCCGGTCGAGTCTCGTTCCATGCATCTCGTATCCATAATAGAGCATCAAACACTATGATTTGTTTACACAGTTCTGATGCACTATCTCCTCTGTCAATCTCCGCAACTTAACTCTTCATCATCTTGGACCGGTAACGAGATTTGAATGCACAGATGATTCCCTGGTCCATAGGTTGAAGATGCTATGTACATTTAGCTTGTATGAACTTGAGTGTCACGTTATCAAACGTAATGTCCTTTGCGTGAGATGTGGCCATGCCCAGAAACATCAAAATTGTCCGGTTTTGTCGTTTCATTTGCCTGTCTACACTATTGATCCATTCCTCGAAAATGTAGCTATCCATCCAAGCCTTGCGGTTATGATTCCAGGTCACAGGCATCTTTGTTGAGGTCGAGAAACGAAACCTATTCCCATTGCTGTTTTCTTCCAAGTCTTTGACATAATTTTCCTTTCTTTTCAAGATGGCTGATACAGTACTCTTTCCAACACCATACTTTTCACTGAGCTGTATGTATGTGAGTTTTGGCAAAGTCTGTGAGTCTTTTATCAATTTGCTGTTGTCATTAAAAGATAATTCGATACGTCTTCGTTTAGCAGGCGGTTTAGACATTTTTGTTTAATTATCGATCAGTTATTAACGTGACGATGGCTAAAGTAAAACGACACCTATTGATTTTGATGAAAAATAAGTTGTGCCATGATACATTTTCATTGGCCATTTTTTTTTTTTTTGCAGTTTTATGTGTGTGTGTGTGTGTGCGTGTGTGTGTGTGTGTGTGTGTGTGTGTGTGAAAAGAAAAAAATAGCCAATCGCATTTTTTTCTTGTTTTGTGCATACATATTTATTCAATTATTTTACAAAAAGGTGGAAATCAAATTATATGAACGTGTGTGAAGATGTGTTGTTTTAATAATAATTAAATTGATCAGTTGATACCGGTCGTATTCCCGACATCGGTTTTGTCTTAAAATTACATCGGACACTGTCTTCCTTTCCGTGTGTATATCTATGACCCTGCAAAAACAGCCCCATTTGGGCCTCATCTACATTAGATGCAAAACTCAAGCTTCTAGCTCTACTTGTATTGAGAAGACAAACGTGTAGTATATTATTCAATTTATATCCAAATGCTACATAGCATATAGGATTCCAAGATACATATATATCATATAACAATTCATGCATACAAAATGGCGGAGAACTAATTCTGATTATTACTGAACCACACACAAATTATAAAATACAGGTGACATGTCTATAGTATGCTAATTACACTATGACTTTATTGGCATCATATACATATCTTGCTATCTTTAAGAATTTCGCCAATATTTTTAACACACAGTAACACTGGGAGACACGAATGTCCTAGTTTTTTCATATTTTCTCCTAATTTAGAATTTTTCACCAATTTTACCAAATAAGCACTAATTTAGCACAGCACAGACTATTTTTTCAGAAACATATCTAATTATGAAATTCACACACTAGTTTTTTGCCTTCAAGCCGAATTTTGTGAAATGTACCTAATACTTCTGTGATAGGCACTAGTATTGTTTTCAGTGTCTATTATTTCCCTCGATGTCTAAAAAAAGATGTATACTATCTAATTCTTTCGTTACTGTCTAAAACTAGGTGATGTGTCCTATTATTCTTCAATTTTGACTATTTGTCCTGGTCGGTACTAGAAATATTTGACAGTGTCTAAAATTGTAGAAAACGACTAGTTTTCTTGGGACAAGGACTAATTTTGACAGATTTGCTTCGGGCTATTTTATGGCACAGCAACACCAGCACTGCTAGCTGTATTCTACCTTACCTGGACAGCAGTAATCCCTGACCACCAAGCTCAGTGGCTAGCCCTGGCCTGGAGCGCTCATCCATGAAGCTGTCTTATATAATTACCTAATTGATGGATCAGGTCTTGAAATAATTAGGACACAATAGGGAAATATTTCATCATTGTGATAATTTATTTGTGAAAATTAAAACACATATGTCTAAAGTTTAGTGATATGAAAAGGACTACCCAAAAAGCTGATGAATATTTCATCAATTAAAGGATTTATTCAGAAAAATGGAGAACAAACTGTTATATTGAACATAATCATAGACGTATATATCACAATATTGTATGTGTTTTAGTGACTAAATGCTATATCTATCTTTGATAACACAATAGCTTAGCAGATAATGACAATTAGTCAGCGACAGTGGTACATGTATACAGGATAATACAATATTTCACACTTTTCAAGTTTGCATTGTGACACTGTATTTCATTGCATCATAAGCAAAATTATATGTCTGCAAATAGCTTATCTGTCATCATACGTCAAAGTATAAATAGTAATATAATTAATTTTAAATAGTTGTGTTATAATACAAGTAGTATTTTATCAATACTGATCGATTACATGGTGCTATCAGGTTCCTAAAACATCTCCCTTTACAGTATCTGTATAATTATTTCAAGTGTATCTTATAGCTGGGTATATCTGTAAAAGACTATTGGACTACTTAATTTATCAATGATATAGGCTACTTTATTATAGATATTAAAAGTTATAATGGTTTGTATTCCATGTAAAGGACTTGGTATAAGGTTATGGTATGTAGTAATTGTCGTGAATAGAATAGCAGAAATTGTCAAAATAACAGTTTAGTTTACAGCGTATATATTCAAAGTTTCAACATTTTGCATTCCATGCATAGGACTTAAAGGTTATGGTATGCAGTAGGAGAAATTGTCAAAACATCAGCTCATATTAAAGTTGGATAGGACGTAGTGATAAACATAAAAGATATATAATCAAACTTTTCTCCATATACATGAAGAAGCAGATTTTGATAGTATTACATAAAAGCAGGGTGAAGGTATATTTTTTAGATCACAATGTAACTTATATCATCACTTATGTCAGTAAATAACCCAAAAATAAGACCCTGTTATAAAGTCACACTTCAGTCAATAAACAAAAGAAGTGTAACCTTTCCTATCCTTGGCTTTTGTTTCAGCTCACCCAGGTATCACACCTTTACGCCTGAGTGAGCCCCTCCTAGTCCCTAGCTCTACAGGTAAATACCAACACCAGTATAAGGAGATCAGTATTAAACCATTTATTTTTTCTAATTGTTTTCTTTTTTTTATTTCCCTCTAAAACACTGACCAATTTGATAGTTCATAGCTTGAAATATAACTTTATAATATATAAATATAGTTGATATAATAGTAGTTAATCGTTAAATAATTTTGTGAAAATTTATTTTTGCATGATCACAGGGTACCACCAGGTTCTTTTCATGGAAAGCGACATTCGCCAGTATCTTATCATTTTCAAGATTTCAAGATTCAAAGTTGAAGTTTTCATGTACATTTTTTCATGATAGGTTATTCATTATTGATAGTAATATTTAAACTTTTGCCTTACGTTCATATGAGTGTAGGACAAAAGCCCCATTGTGACCAATATGATAATTCAATGAATATATTTTCTTTTAAGTGTAACTGTTGAACTGCGATATTTGTCACAGTGTTTCAACGAAAAATGAAACAAACAAAAAATTAGAATGGGTAAGTTGTCTAAACCTTATCTGTTTATCTGGTGTTGGTTGGCATTTACCTATAGAGCAAAAAAACTTTGGGAGGCTCACTCAGGCGTGAAGGTGTGATATCTTGCCAACCTGAAACAAAAGTCAAGGATAGTAAGGGGTAGGCTTCTTTTGTTTCGTGATTAAAGTGTCACTTTGTAACAGGGTCTTATTTTTGAGTTGTTTACTAACAGAAAGTGATGACATAAGTTACTTTGTGATCTGAAAGAGGTGATTTGATCTGCTACCATAGTTTTCTTATATTCTACTATATGTATGCTATCACTATGTCCTATCCAACTTTAATATGAGATGATGTTTTGACAATTTCTCCTACTGCATATCATAACCTGAAAGTCCTATGCATGGAATGCAAAATGTTTCCACTTTGAATATATACAGTAACTACGTAACTATATACTATTATATTACTATTTATACTCATAAAGTATGTTGATAGATAAGCTATTAGTCGTCATATTGTGTTCATGATGCAATGAAATACAGTGTCACAACGCTAACTTGAAAAGTGTGAAATATACACTTCTGTCGTGAGCTGCACCATTGTATTATCCTGTATACATGTACCACTGTCGCTGACTAATTGTCATTATCTGCTAATCTATTGTGTTATCAAAGATAGATATAGCATTTAGTCACTAAAACATATACAATATTGTGATATATACGTCTATGATTATGTTGAATAAACAGTTTGTTCTCCATTTTTCTGAATAAATCCTTTAATTGATGAAATATTCATCAGCTTTTTGGGTAGTTCTTTTCATATCACTAAACTTTAGACATATGTGTTTTAATTTTCACAAATAAATTATCACAATGATGAAATATTTCCCTATTGTGTCTTAATTATTTCAAGACCTGATCCATCAATTAGGTAATTATATAAGACAGCTTCATGGATGAGCGCTCCAGGCCAGGGCTAGCCACTGAGCTTGGTGGTCAGGGATTACTGCTGTCCAGGTAAGGTAGAATACAGCTAGCAGTGCTGGTGTTGCTGTGCCATAAAATAGCCCGAAGCAAATCTGTCAAAATTAGTCCTTGTCCCAAGAAAACTAGTCGTTTTCTACAATTTTAGACACTGTCCAATATTTCTAGTACCGACCAGGACAAATAGTCAAAATTGAAGAATAATAGGACACATCACCTAGTTTTAGACAGTAACGAAAGAATTAGATAGTATACATCTTTTTTTAGACATCGAGGGAAATAATAGACACTGAAAACAATATTAGTGCCTATCACAGAAGTATTAGGTACATTTCACAAAATTCGGCTTGAAGGCAAAAACTAGTGTGTGAATTTCATAATTAGATATGTTTCTGAAAAAATAGTCTGTGCTGTGCTAAATTAGTGCTTATTTGGTAAAATTGGTGAACAATTCTAAATTAGGAGAAAATATGAAAAAACTAGGACATTCGTGTCTCCCAGTGTAATTGGATAAGCTTATACATTGATGGTTTGCGCCATTAAATTGGTTTGATGTATTTTTTTCTTAAATCATGAAAACATTTGCATACTAGAATAAAATGATACTCTTAGATATTGTTGATGTTGATCAAACATTCATTGTTTAACAGAATAAATCAATATTTTTCACTCGTGCTTCGCACTATATACGCATGCAATAACATAAAAAAATTCCAGAGGCTAAATATTAAGTGTCCTTTTAAATCACAGCAAGTCACAACATTTTTCATTACAAACTGGCAACAGTAGTATTTTGTAGAATGAATGATGAATTATGTAAGAGTGGGTGCCTTTGGCCTTAAATGTATGTATATTATGTTATCCAATAAGTTGTAAAACTGCATTGAATTGAATTGAATAATTACTACTTACCCGCCATCTCTGTCATTTACTGGATCATTTTGGTAAACTGCGGCTACAAATAAAATAATCTGACTATGGATTTTTATTAAGAACAGGTAACTTCACAGATTTTCTTCATATCTACTACCTAAAAATTATGTTCATATGCTTGCATAAATTGAAGGTTCCAAGAATAGACAAAGACGTTACTAACAGAACAATAGGTCAATTTTTGTTATAATATCAATTGCTCCTTTGTGTAGGTTAAGAACCAGGTAAGTATAGCTTTAATTTGATATGATAGCATGTCTTACATTGACGAGGCCCTCCAAGTTCAGAGTATACGGACGCATTGGCAATATCACTTATATCAAGCTGTTGATATGGGGATCTGGAAATGATATAAAAACAACAGATAAAACACTTCTGCTGAATCAATTGCCAAACATATTACCAAATAGTTTAAGGTTGTATTCGTCTAGCAGTCTTACCTTTCATAGTCGCTATGAGGTGTTGTATCTGTAATTAAGATATGGCAAAATATAAGCTTAATACCCAACGCATGTTTCAATCCGTTCAATCAAAATAATAAAAAAGAGTATTGAGCCATTATATGGTATATGTTGTTTTGAACCAAGCAAAGTCATAGTATAGTTGTCATGATTAACGCCATTAACTGGTGATGTTAAATATCAGATAATGAAATGTAAATAGAAAGTAACTTATTCGTTATGAATATATAGTACGTGCAGGATTCGCCGATGTTTCCTCGTTCTGATAGTTGAACACTCTGGATTTTCGTCTGCTTCGAAACCTGGCCTGTGCTGAAAACGTTATAAATATGTTGGCAATATTTAGAAGGAAAACGGAAAGAATATGCCATTACTCGATTTTTAAAGCGAAATCCCAGTAAAACTGTATTATTATTATCATTTTATGTATGTGTGTAAATATTAAGGTTATCTCAACACATTATGGACAATGACAAGATATTAACTAATAGTTATAAATGAGAACACTTAACAGGGTAACAGTGTCAGTTAGAAAACAAAACATGGCGAAATGGGCAAAAACAAACTCAGGGGAAACAGCATATTACATCAACTGGTAGATATATTATGCTGCAATGCCGGCTAATGTGTATTGGCAGACGAGGCAAACACATGGGATTCTTCCCTACATATTGTCAATTCTGCCAGTTGTTTACAAATACATTTTGGTACACTGTTGCGAATTAATATCCCCTTTTCATATTTTTGAACTGACTTTGAGTGAAAAAATAACATCTGCATCAAATATAACCAACCTGTTATTGGAAAACTAAGTGTTTACATATTGTTAGTTCTGCTTTTTGTTTACAAGTACATTTTTGTACACTGTTGTGAATTGATATAACTTTTTCATATGTTTGAACTGACTAACTGTTAGGTCTATGAAACTTTTTTTGAGAAACGTCTCTTGAATAATCAAATTAGAAAATAACATGATTACAATTTAATATCAATTGAAAGCAATCACAGTCTGTTTTAGCAATACATATCATGTTTTTTCCACAAAACGTTCTTGCGATAAATAAAGCAGTTATACATGGAAAAGGGTAAATGGGTGACGAATCTCGATTATCTGCTCATTTAGTTTAAATTAATTGTTTAAACTGTTGTTTTGGTCACTCTGTTTTCATTATTTATGCGTACGCAGTATATACTTAATGATGTAATATAAAAAAATCAAAAACTTTCCTTATCAAATACTTTAATACTGATTAATCGATACAAAGGTTGATACAAACAGTTAATTTACTTACATACAGCAAAGTCGTCTGTTTCCTGAAAACAAAATATCCAGCAAATTTTATTTTAGATTTTCGATATATTAACCCTGTTTAGAAACGATTTCATTACAATATTGTTTTGTAAATGATGTTTTCGTTATAATAAAGACAATATGTGTAAATGCTATACATACGTCTGAACATAATCTCGAGTACGACTGTCAACAAAAGCGTAAGTACACCGGTAACTGTCAAGGCAACTCCTGGTGCATACAAAGTATCAGTTCCACAAGAGCGTCCTAAATCAAGCAAACAAAATGTATATGGATCATCATGTATTACATCATCTTGGAAGCTAATGACACACTTTTATTTTGTAGCTAGTGTACACCCGTTCCCCCTTTTTGTGGTATATATTTGACTTCTTTTATAGTTAAAAGTGCACCGCGTTACATTGTACACATCCTTTTGGCACACATCGGTTGGTACTGTGCAAAGTATAAAAGATGTAAAATTGACGGGTTGTGGTCGGTTTTCGTTCTGAACTGATGGCCGGTGCACCTTCAATATTATTTTTCCAGGCGATTAAATAATTGAAATTTTGCTGATATAGATATCATTTATAACCAAGCATCGATCGATGTAGCAGCCAATATCAATCTCAAACTGCCAAAACGATATTGATATCGCCCAGAGACCCGGAAAAATTGATAACACGAAAAAAAGTAGCGACAGCGTAAAATTTACGCATCGTCGACAGAAGCACAAGGTTATCAGGACTAGATTGACTCTGAAGGGATGAGGATTCAGCTTTCGAGGATCTGGCCACAACCGAGCAACAGAGACTCTGGACAGCATTTCATAATGTGATATAATGTATCACATATACTGTTTATAAAACACTTCACGAGAGAAATGAGCTCAAAAGAACTTGACAAGACAGTGTTAACCCTAATGATGAAGAATTAAAAATTAAGATGAAAAAACAAGAAATTCTTAGTTTATAACAATCAAAGGAAGTATCATTATGGCTAAGGCAAAATGAATAGAGGAGGGTGAAAAACCTACTTCATATTCTTAAGTCAAGATCATCGTAATTACACTTAAAAATATTGCTTCAGAACAGCCATATTTTTATTACTTTTTAAGACAGATATAAAGTTCCTGCTTATTTCTCAGCTAAATTATCTTTACTTTGCAAAACCCCCATGCCATATATAATATTAAATTGAAATCTTTGATATATGACTTTCATTGGGATGAAAGGCTCTGTTGTTATCCAAAAAATATTTAGATGGATGTTTGAAAATAATTGATGGCCAGGTTTTTATGTAATTTCTTAAATAAGATTTGGTGCGCAGGGTACTTAAGTCATCATAAAGATGAATTGGCTCCTAAGCGCAATGATAAAATTAAATAAGTTTTGGAACTGTGGGAATGCTTCCATCTATCTGGGTGGTTCTATCTGATCAAAACAATTCTGGAAATATGTTTTTCGATGGTGGGTGAAAATGCATAAATCTACATTGTTTAGAGGAAATTTCATTTAATCACGACTCTAGCATTAAAACTGCTCTGGTATATTCATATATATAAATACATATGTATTGTGACATGTAGTAATAACGACAGTACAAACAAGTAAATTGTCGAGGTTTCGAGGCAGTCTACCCCTTCATCAAGAGACAAGTCAATTACAATCGATCATATATACATTTGTATACAAAGAACACGGAACAGTTAGATAAATTTGGTAGAAAAACAACGAAAAATTGCTGTTTGTGAAAAAGATCCCCTCGGTCGTTAATTAATTTGCCGAGAGTCTATTGTTTTTAATTAGGAATCATCATAGGTAGTGTATAAAAAGTGAATGTAAATAAATAAATACAAATTATAACTAAACGGTTCAACAAAATAACATCACTAGTTGAATCGATGTAATGGCAGCGCGTGCTATATATCGAATGCTGTTGTTTTTGTTTTTCTACGCAGAAGGTTCATTTAATCCCGCAAATCTCGGTCCAAACAGCGAGCAGCAGTGACAATATCGCGTGGCATATCCCATATTGCTGACAAAAAATAGTTTGATTTAACGTACAGAGAATACATATCTAAGGTACGAACTGGCATTGATTTCATCTTTTATTTAAATTGGGTTAATGCTGGCAAATTTACTGGAAATGATTTGGTAAAGGATCTAATAAATTTAATATTTTGTTTATTTCACGAGTTTCTGAATTTGTATAGAACTTTTACTACCTTTCTTCAGTATTATGGATTGATATCAGCAGTAAAATCGCTAGATATATATAACTGAGTTTCAAAAACTTGCCCAACCTCTGCTTTTTGAAATATATATAGTTTTTGTTTAATAATAAAGGATAAAAAAAATAAATGGAAGAAAATCTAAAAAAATTCCTTTACATTTTAAAATAATTTAGAGATACAATGGTTTCAGATGAGAATTATAACCAAATATAAGTTACAATTTTCTTTTTAAAGCAACTATATTTTCGAGTCCGATGTGCATCTTTTGTCATAGTCAACTAGAAACAATTATTCATTGTTTATGAGATTGCAAGGAAGTTCAAAAACTACTACAGCAAACGTACTTGGATTCACATCACAATATGGCAGCCTGGTGGATAATGAATTGATTATTCTCATAAATTCTTTACCTATAAAACCTTTAATATGCAGTATATTTATATTTTCTTTCTCAAAATCCACAAAAGCCTGACAGTGCGAACCTATGTACTAGTTGTCCTTCCTTGCAAAATATATATAGGAATTGATTTAGTTCTTTTTTCTTTGCACTGTCTGATCGTCTGATTAATAGAATACTATTGATTTCTTGGTGGTGGAAATGGTGGTGGTGGTGATGATGATGATGATGATGATGATGATTTTTTTAATGATTTTTTATGTTAATGACCGAAACGACTAAATAATAACTATCCTGAATACATATTGACAAAACTAGATGATCTAACCAAACGAGTACATTGTTTACTTGCCGAAATAAACCCAATTTAATTCTAACCTAGGGTAAAAGACATATCAAGTGTTTACGAAACGATACGTTGCCATGTGCCCTGTCTGACATTATTAGAACACAGGGGGTTGCTGTGAATAACACTTTTGCTCTATTGGGAAGTGTCGTCTGATCAATTGCATTGGCAAGGCTAAGAATGGACTCCGGGTCAGGCGATAAAGCATCAATCACAACAATAACATGGGTAACTGGGTATTGATAAAAAATTAGCAAGATGTTACATGTAACAATAAAAAATTACATGTCCCTGGTTTCGGTAGTACTTGTTATTAACTTATTCACAAATATAACTCAAAAAGTTTATTCTGCACTTACACGATTGTTGTCTAATTCGCATTAATTACAGGCAATGCTCACGTTTGCTTCTACATATTTACTATACGGTGGTTCTGAATCCGTTAAACCTGTGACGTCACAGAGTTTCCTCTGACCAAAACACAGGAAGTTTGACACTGAAAAGCTCTCATACAGCTGATGACTTCGGTTTAGGAACACCTTCTCAAATAACAGATAATCACATGCTGAATTCGGGGCTGAATTTTCACTAACTTCAAGGATTCTGCCCTTTTGATTCTTTCTTATACATCTTATTCTAGCAGTTTGCCATTCATATTCGTTTTTTTTAATTATTCTGCACCTCGTTATATTCATCTGATGATATCTGAAAGTGTTCGAAAAATGGAATTGGTTATTTTGTTGGCTTTATTCTTCAAATCTACAAAAATGCGAAACTTCACAAATTCATTTTTGTTTCCAAGTTGGTAAGATTTTAACATTTTCAATTATGGTTATTTTTCTTTCCATTCACTTATTACTAATTTCAGTATTTATAAAAAGGTTGTTACTTGCGTTTTACACTAATGTCGAGATCTGAATACTTCATATCCATAGCTGAGCCTAAACAGTACTGCTGGAATGCTATCGGGAAAAGTGTTCAAAATACTCTTAAACACAGATTTTATTTTCACGTGCAGGCATTTTAAGATTAGACAAAGGATGGAATTGACAGCTTGCAGAAACATTTTGTGCAAACTGCACATTGTAACATAATACATGAATATAATTTAAATTCTAAAAGCAGGCTGTGTCAGACCTAAATGAGTCACAGTTTCAACTAGATATATAAGCCGATGGCTTACTAATACCCCGGTCCGGTCCCCCCTTCTTGGTATTAACAAAGTACAGTTTTATTTGGATTTTTATCTATTTAAAATTCTTTTTGGATAAATATAAAATCGGCCAAACGACTGAGGGGTTATAGCTCTTAATTGAAAAACCCGTTAATAATGACATGTTACCAAATCAACCATAATTCGGATAAACATGTTGTATGGACAAGAAAAACCTCTTAATAGTGACCAGTTACCATGGTAACCTTTTAAAAAAAATCATCAGATGCATGCACATTTTCCTGTGAAGTTTTGTGAAATTTGGTCAACAACATGGAAGGAGTTGTCCGGAAAACAGGAAGACATTAAGGCCCGTGGGCCTATTGTTATATAAAATACTACGTCACTGTAAGACATCACGACTGTCATTTGAATTATCTGGGTTTTTTTGTTTAACGTCCTATTAACAGCCAGGGTCATTTAAGGACGAGTCAGGTTTTGGAGGTGGAGGAAAGCCTGAGTACCCGGAGAAAAACCACCGGCCTACGGTCAGTACCTTGCAACTGCCCCTTGTAGGTTTCGAACTCACAACCCAGAGGTGGAGGGCTAATGTTAAAGTGTTTCCAAGTTCAAGGCTATTGAAATTGATGTCGATCTCGATCGCCATGACGCCACGACGTTTCGTTGGTGGTCATTTTAAATTCACGGTGATTTTGGCAACTTCATGTGTGAACCAGCGAACATTAACTCGATAGGAGTATTATATGTTTAAGTGGTTTTCTTGATGGAATGACGAAGGTAGGTTCGCCGATAACGATGATCATATTGCATTTGGAAGTCTAGGATGACAGTTTTCCTGGTTACTCTACACAAATATAGACTCTGAATTACAATTAAAATAAATATGTTTTAATATGAACATCGAGGGGTGTCATCTTTACCAATTTCGTTCATTTAAGAGCCAATTCCCAATTTCCAAATACTCAGGTTAATGATTATCCCTAAAGTAAACAAATTCCATGTATCTGTGCTGACGCAAACGGAACCATTTCATCGGTTTGGATGTTTGAAATTTCCTTTTTTTATAAACTTTATTTATTTATGTTTTTTACTCAACTTCCTATCATTGCCAGGTGATTGTGTGTGTTTGCATGTTTTAAATGGCAAATGACAAACCTGTATACCCTACAGTCAGTCTGTACTGTACTGTAACTGTTACAACAGGCCTGTAGGCCAACTGACAGTAGTCTACAGTAGCAGAGTTATATTTTCGCTCGGTTGAAATGTCTAATCGTTTAACCATTTAGCCCTATTGGTTTATTGCTGATATGATATATATTTATCTCAGAATGTATGTATTTTCATAGTTAGGTCCAACGTTTCAAAACCGACACAGAGGATAATGGAAGAGTTGTCCCATTTTGAACGCAGATTACTCCGATTGCGTGAAATGATATGCAAGATAGATTTATCTTACATAGTTATCTTATATGGGAAAACTCAATAAAAAATGGCGAGGTATGAGAGAAAAGTGGTTCTGACAAAATAATTATCAGAAAACCTGTTCACAGTGACAAATTACCAAAGCAACCACAATTTGAAAAGAAAAAGGCCTATAAATCTAGACATGATTCTTTATATTTGTGTGAAGTTTCATTGGAATCGCCGGATTAAGATGAGTTGTCCGGACAATATTTCTGGACGGACGGACGGACAGACTGCAGTGATAACGTAGTGTGAAACTCACCCTCCTGGTCTGTTACGACATATGTTGTGAGGGGGTGACCGTCTCCTGCTGCATTAACAGCCAACACACTAACAGTGTAGGTGATGTATGGGTTAAGGTTGTCCACGGTGTAGGTGTAGCTGTCTAGGTCAGCAGGCATAACCACCACTGATAGTTTGTCTACTACTTCACATGTAATGGTATGGGGGAATGATGTATACTGAAAAATAACAGAGTATCTATTTTATTTCACAGTATTTACTGAAGTATTGATAGCAACTTTGTCAAGTAAAACATGCACAATCTTTAATTACTTCAACATTTAAAAAAAGATGAAAAACAAAAACACGAGGCCAGGTATTAAATCCGAAATAAGGTTGTCAAACAAATATTTTAATTAAAATAATTTGTTAATACACCACATCCCTAATGTGTACTTGTATCCTGTATCCATTTATAGATGAGTTGAGAACCATTGATTTTATAGTTGATATAAGAAGCAGATACAGACTGATACACAAATAAAAACAAACCGACATTGTTGTTATACAATATTCCTTGTCCAGACATTGCCTTTATCAAATATTATTTATTTACATTTACTTCATTACCCAATGGCATGATGTACAGGTAAAGATGACCTCACGGACACATGTACTCCCCTCTAGCACTGTGAGTCTGTACCCCATCAGGTTACCGTTGGTAGTCGTAGGTTTGGTCCAATACAGGGTAAACTGTCGACTCTGTACCTGTGATACAACTATGGTATCAGGTGGGAGTGGCACTGTAAAATGGGGAAACCCAGATAGCATGACTACGTTGGGCCAACGTTGGCATATGGTTGTACGGTTGGCCAATGGTTGGCGTTAGTCATACAACGTTGGCCCGACGTTGGCCCGACGTTGGCCCAACAACAACTTGTTTTACTCGACAGCAAGTGAAGATAAGTTGGGAACACTACGTTGGCCCAACATTGGCCCCCTGTTAGTACATTTCAGTGCTGAATTACCTAGGTTGGTCCAACGTTGGTCCTACGTACCCGATGTTGTAAGCCGAAGCAGGTTTACAACAAATTCAAACAAAAGTGATTATCTGTAATCAAAGTTGATATATATATATTATCAACCATTTTTTAAAATACACTTCATAAGATTTTTTAATAGTGATTTTTTTTTCAAAATCACTATATAATAAAATGTATTGTTTGCGTGAGAATAACTAATCATAAATTAAAGTCTTTTATACTGTAGTAAAACAGGAACAAGGACATAAATGTTTTGGTAAATATTTCAGTGGCCGGTTTAAGGATGCCATTATCTATGCATGTTTACTGCCCACAAAACTGGGTCAGCGCTTCTCACAGCAAGGGTCGGACCAGTTCCCTTGGTAACCGTGACATCTGATACTAGGGATGGTCAAGCTGCCTGCAGATGTTACATTCTTATCAGGGACCTTGTCCGAGCTGTTCAACTAGTTGTACACAGTACAGTGCTATTTCGACTTACACAGAAGATATTTGGATTAATCACGAAGAAGAAAGAGAGCATTTCTTTGATCAAAAGACAATGTAAGTAGGCTATATGATTTGCTTTTTAATTATGTTTCAATTCCTGAAGTAATTTTAGTATATTAATTAATTCCACAAGACCACCTGCCGTACGTACACTACCGTACGTACACTTTTGCTTGCTACATATCGGGGTCATAAAGTTTTCAGAATTTATTTTTCATTTCTTACACACACACACACACACACATATATACTAAGTATATTTATCTACAAACTTTGTGTAGCTGTTCCATGTTCAATGTCAGATCGTTTGTAATTCCCTTGTTTCTTGATAAAGGGTCAGATTGCCTCGAAAATACTTGTCTGTACTGTCGTTATTACTATTTGACAAACTTCATATATATATATAATCTATATATAATAATGTAAATTACTTTAATGCCATAATGCCATAACTGCAGAAATGTCCAGGTTAGCGATTCAGGCCATCTGTGCCGCTTGATTTTTACATTCTGTGTAGATTTGATATATTGTTTATTTATTCCAACAGCTACAGTAAGGAAGAACCGCCTGTGTGCGACAGCAACAGATTCGGAAATTGCAGCAATTGCAAAAGATTGGTTCAGATTTGCTTGTGATCGCGATGGTGGCAGGAAAAGGAGAGAGGAACAAAAAAGGGCACAACAGGCAGCTACTGCAACTATCAATGCTGTGCTTAGTGACAATTCCGAACAGGACTGATCTGGGACAGATAACTAAAATTAGCATCTGATAATCATTTATCAGTTTTGACTCTTTATAATGATACAATAACATACTGTATTCAAAACTGTTGATTGTAAAAGAGAATAATGTACATTTAATCACTGTATTGTCATCATATACAAATAAATTGTAAAGCACTTGCCAATATGACAACTGATTAATTTTTATGTTGCCAGCATTACACATAAGCATCACTTTATCTACTGTTTGTTACGTTGGGCCAATGTTGGACCTATGAAGGTGAAACCAATAGTTGGAAATACACACTTGAAACCAACGATGGTCCAACGTTGGCAATCTGACATACAATGCTGGTCCAACGATGGGCCAACATTGGCTATCTGACATACACTGTTGGTCCAACGATGGGCCACTTGTATATAGCCAAACTTGTATATAGCCAAACAAGTGCACTGCAAGCGGATGTATTAACACGTCAATTTAATTGTATCCGAAGAATTCAACTAAGGTCATGGCAATCGAAAATATATGCCTTTAAGTACTGTAATTTTGATTATAAGACCCGTGTAAAGAATTGCGAAATTATCCCTGGACCTGTTTAAAATTGTCCCAAATAAGTAAGGTCTCTAATGTGTAAAAATTTAAAACAATTACACATTATTTGAATTATTGCTAGACTACTTGCACCGAAGTTTATTATCAATTGGTGACACTCAGGCGAATGACTGGATGGACGCAAACACTTTACTATTATGATATATACGGTTTACCTTTTGTCATTTAGAACAATGTTAAATAAATAGTGATTAATGAACCATGTTCAAATTATATGCAATAATGCTTCAGAAAATAAACGCGAACTATCAGAGTCGATATCGGCATCCAATGTAAATCTGATACGTAACAACGACGACCTGCCGATATCGGCATCCAATGTAAATCTGATAAGTAACAACGACGACCTGAGCAATGACACATATGTATAAATGGGTAAATCGATAGTATTTTACTTAATCCATTGTTAATTGATTGTCAAGCTTTCCTTATTATTACTTTATATTAATCGCAAAGTCCAAAAACAGTACACATTTCAATTGTGATACGAAAATTAGGCATACTTGTATTTGGCTAGCTAGAGACGTAAATATTGAGTTTTCGCAGGGTTAGATATTTTGTATTTAAATAAGAAACTATCGATATATTATTGTAATGAAAGGTCCGTTTTATACATTGAAAAAATACTATAAATAAAGAATGAAGTGTAGTGAGGGGCGATAACTCATTAGAGTTATCGTTCCTTACGGAACGTAATGATAATACGAGCTAATTCGCCTATTTTGCCGGATATAATAGCGATTTGAGGACAGAAAAATTGGCACATACAATTCGGTTGATACTTTGAGCCATTTAAAACTCGGCTCGATCTAGGTCTGGGTGTATCTGGTATCACTGTGGAAAATCGTTTATCTGAAATATTATGGGTCAAACATGCCAAAATCGACATTTTGACCGAGAGGTTCGGTTTAAATCACCCTCAAAATTAAGAAAAAAATCCACGGATATATACAACGGTCATACAAAGAGATAAATGTTTCCCGAATAAAACAGTCTGTTTAGTTTTTCGATATTTTAAGCAGAACGGCCACAATATTGTTTTGAAAATGGCCTTTTTTTCGACCTTCTCAGTATTTTTCTACTCGACTGGGGTAATTTCCTATAAATAGGCTGCCTGTTTTAATGACGCAAGGCCAGGTGTTTCCTTTCCGTCAAGCACGGTTGAACAGATGGACCGGATCGGCATACATAGTTATCAGCATTAAAAAGCATTACAGATCAACTGGTTTTATATTTGTTTTGCGCGAGTCATCTTGATGATGTCTTTTAAAGCCTGCATTAACATTAGGTCCGTAAAAATTGCCGTATGAAGTTTATACGGAATAGAAATTATAACGCACTTGGTTTGGTCATCTTGTCCGCATAAATAAAGGAAAACTATAGAATAACGCCATCCTGAACTCATCGGGTATTATCACTGAAATGATTCCCCGATGAATTCTGGATGGAATAACACTGGGGACTTCACGCCGCTTGCTCGTTCAACTCCAGGCTTTAGCTGCATTCTAAGTGAGTTGTATTACATTTTCCCGTCAGGACCAGCACTTTTTAATATTATGTCATATTAAAAGTGACATTGGAGGTTACAGTTGTTCTATTATGACCATATTTAATGCTTTCCAGGATCAGTATTCATCGTCAACCCAGACCAGCGTTCAATTTTCTTTTCGATAACAAATCTAAACTCGTACGGAGTCGTAGGCTTGCAGTAGGCCTAGTGTAAATGTTACGTGCTTATTAACGTTTTTGAGACAGGTGAAGTTTAACTATGTAATATTTAATTTCTTAACTGTTTGTTTGTTTGGTGAAATTACTGTGTCGTTAGTTGATGCTTTGATGTCTTGATCAGCTGATATTTGTTTATGTTGAGGAGCAACGACGTTTTGAGAATCATATCTCGTACATATTTTACGATGACACGAACTTTCAAGGAACTACTGTGCATGTACTTAGTACACGCTTGCAGTATATTGAACAATTCTTTTTCAGTAATAGACTTTTTTTCAAATTTTTAATGAAATATTTATATTCTAATGCTTTTAATTTTGAAATAAAAGTCTCTGACCTACCCTATATTTGGATGGTCCCTAGGACAGTGTCAAATAATATCATCTTTTGCATTAATAAATAAATGAAATAAGTTTTCAAATATATTAAAACCCTTCACTTTTATGCACCAAAGAAAACTTTTATGCACCAAAGAAAACAATATGCAAGAAAGCTGTTCTGATAAATTTAAGCTTAAATATTGTCAATTATTATGTTGCATTAAGTAAAATTATGTTGCTTTGGGCAGAGACATGTATATATATATATAAATATATATAAATATTTATTAGCACAATGTATCATATACACTATGTGTTGGTGATCCGAAGATAAAGATTTGAATTTCCTGTCGTAGTTGTACCGAGAGAAATATATATAATACATGTACAATTCCTATCCATGTATGTAAATACATTGTGATCCAGGTATTCTATATCATCTTATAGACGACTTCCACAATGATCATGTCAGGGTATCGGGCCGACCATCACTGCGCCATTGAAACGTTCTTTTTTAAGAACGCCGATGTGGCGCAGCGGTATAGGCTGCGGATATTTCTGGCTAGGCGATTGGGTGCCGTAGATCGTGAGTTCGAGGCCCGGTCAGGGCACGAGTCAAGAAGTTATCTTCCTTCGTCATTTGTGTTTCTAAGCTATATCTATTTATTAGCACAATGTATCATATACACTATGTGTTGGTGATCCGAAGATAAAGATTTGAATTTCCTGTCGTAGTTGTACCGAGAGAAATAAATATATATAAATATATATATATACATGTTATATGTCTCTGCTTTGGGTGTGTAGGAAGATATCATGTATTTTTTTTTATCTTTTGAAATTAAATTAATTTCAACTTATTACAAAACAGGTATGAGTTGGAAAATTATTTGACAAAATCAAAGAGCTACCAGGTTTTAGCTATCACAATTTTACAAAATAGTTCACTTTGGAATTTATTGAATTAGTCAATTTTCAGATATCTATAAGTTGCTTTATTATCAATTCCACATCAACATATTTCAACTCTTTGCTTTAATGTGCCAAAGAAAACCATGTGCGAGAAACCTGCTAAAATTATGTCAATTGTTATATCACATGAAGTTAAATTAACTAATTTATCTTTTGAATTTTTAATCTGTTTCAACTTATTACAAAAGGTATTATAGAAACTACTTGTCAAAATTTAAGAATAACCAATATTTCATTATCACTATTTTACAAAATAGTTTTTCTCCAAAATTACATCTGCACCCAGGTTGCAATTAGTAAATTTTGTAATGTCTTTGCTTTAAATACCATTCCAACATATTTCAACCTTTCACTTACATATACCAAAGAAAACAATGTGCAAGAAACCAATTCTGACAAATTTGTACTTAAGTTTTTTGAACTAATATGTATTTATTGTGTTGCACAATGTTAGGGAACCATGTACACAATGTATTTTTTTTTTTTTATATCTTTTGAATTTAAACTTTACTTGTATAAAGGTATTATAGAAAATTATTCGACAAATTCAAACAATGACCAGAATTTTAATGACAACCATTCTACAAAATAGTCTTCTTCATAATGTCATCTCCACACAGATAAAATACTGTAACACAGGGACTAGTGAATATGTAAACAGTTTATATGTCTTTTTTTAGGCCAACACCACCATATGCAAATATTTACTTTGGAAAGGGTGTTCTAAATTGTTGGCCAAAGACTGCAGTTAATTTCCTTTTATATTCTAGATCTACTGAAGAAACAAATTCAGAATTTTGAAACTTTACATACAATTTTGTTTTAATTTCATATTGTAGAACTATTCTCTCAATATCAAATATTTTGATATTGGGATAACACCATTTTATTGAATTTTCACTTTTATTACAATTGCAACTGTGACAAATAAGAATTGAAAAGTTTTAAACAGTTAGTGTAAATGCAAGCCGTAGACCACAACTAATTACCCTCTATGTTCTACTTAAAAAAATCATTAAAATGTTTTTGAGACTTTGCATAAAATATGGTTTTCATTTCATTTTGTAGAACTATTCTCTCAATTTCAAGCCATTTAGATATTAAGAAACAAATGTTCCACAATTTTCACTGTAATATGGTTTATTAATTATTTATTATTGAGGGGCCGCGGTGGCCGAGTTGTTAAGATATGTCATGACACTATCACTAGCCCTCCACCTTTGGGTTGCTAGTTCGAAACGTACGTGGGGAAGTTAACTGGTACTGATCATAAGCGGGTAATGTTTTTCCTGGTACTCCGGCTTTCCTCCACCTCTTAACCTGGCACGCCCTTAAATGACCTTGGTTGTTAATAGGATGTTAAACCAAGTACACCAAGTTGATAAATATTATATTTATAGTATAGAAAAGTTTGAACAGTTGTCCTGCAGAAGAAAAGGGAAGCTGACAATTCATGTGCTGTTGAAGTTGTGTCTTTGGGCAAGACCACTTTACTCTTATTGATCTGGATGATTTTTACCTCAAATGATGCATGACATTTTTAAAACTTAGAATACTGCAAGTGCATTTGTTCCTGAGCTGAACTTAGTTTGGTTTGTTTGCTGGTTTTATCACCACACATATGGTTCAGTCATGCAAGATCATTTTAAGACTTGGTCTCCTTGTAGTAGTTGGTGACTACCTCATTGAACAACACATTAGAACTCTGATTTTTACATCATATTATATAATATGCATGACATTTCTTAATATTTGATGGCAGATGTCACTATTTATGGATTAGAATACTGCGAGTGCATCTGTTACCAAGCTGAACATAGGTTTGTTTATTTGTTTGTTTTATCACCACGGTTCAGTCAGGATCATTTTGAGGCTGGGTCTCCTTGAAGTAGTTGGTAACTACCCCATTTAACAACAGACAAAAGGCCCTGAACTTATGCTTGGATAGATGCCAATTGATGTCTCATAATCAATTAAAGTCTCATATTCCAGAAAACTGTAGAATTTTGAGAATTATTATTATATAGGAGGTACCAGTTATATATCACTGTTTCGGAGGTATATATTGGTATAAGAGGTGACTACCTCATTGAACAACACACCAGAGACCGTGAACTTATGCTTGGATAGATGCGAATTGATGTCTCATAGTCAGTTAAAGTGTCATATTCCAAAAAACTATAGAATGTGTGAGAATTATTGCACTGGTAACCCCCATAACTTTCAATTTCCTCGCGCCATTATGAATTTTTAAACTTAGATAAATGTCGCGTGTGTCAATTAAGTGCGAGTGAGGAAATTTAGTGGAAGTGAGGAAAATCAGTGCAAGTGAAGACATTAATGCTAAACGAGGGGAATTTATTGGTATTTATCTGTCTTTCATGCTCAGATAGAGTTATCGCCCCTCACTACACTTCATTCTTTCTGTGACACTCCTTTAGGTGTCACCCCACTAGTATCTATGTGCTAGATACTATAAATGTTTAATTATATAATACTTTAAATATATAATTATATATTACTATAAATATAAATATATATATTTTAGATCACCTATTGAGTCTACGAATGACCCACTGTAAAAATACAATAAAAAAGTGTCTGCTATTTGGAAGCATTTTATTATATATATATGATTGTTTCATTCTAGTGTCTTGCCAGCCTTAATTAGCGTATAATATTTGGAGCAGGCAGAACAAAATTGTGTGAATTACATATGGTAGAAAGTTAAAAGTTCTTTTTATGTAGAAAAGTAATTCTATAAATGCTGGAATATGGCTAGAGCATATAAACCTAGTTTGTAAGCACAGTGGTTCTGATCAGCTGATCGTCTACACACTGACCCGTGCTGTATATATCCGAGAGTATGTTGATTTCTGATTGTAAATAGCATTTGATATCGCAAAAGATAACTGAAAATAGTGAGAATTATATCTTGAACGACACGTTGGCCAAGTTTCGGTTAAATCTGAGTTTGTTGAATTTTTTTTTTTCTAGTATTTGTGTTTATCCTTGGCGTGTTGACCTAAACATACAAAATGTACAAAGCCAAAGTGTTTGTTTGAGTTCCGAAAACGTGCAAGTTTTCTAGGCATGGTTTATGAGCAAAATCATATCAAGTTGTTTTCATCTTTGTGCAGCGTTCATCGTCTTCCCCGAGTAACTGTTGTAAATGGCGGAACGGGTGTACTGACGACAAACAAATTTATTTCACGAGTTCTGCATTTTTGTAAGCTAAATTATAGTTAGAGAAGATTGTTATGCATTGTTATTTTTATCTTAATAATGTTTCTCAATTTAATAATTTGCCAGTATTTATATTCGGTGGCGGAAGCGCACCATTTCCATATCATTAACCGTAAGAATAGCATTGGGGAGACGACAGTGATTCGGTCGTGGATGCGTTTGAGGCTGTGGCTATTCCTTATATGGTTATTAGGGACAGGGCGAGGATTTCTGGAGATGCGATTTTCTTCCATGTAAGGTAAAATATGTGGGTTTGAGGATAGAAAACGGATTCTGCTGCAAATCTTCAGTTAGGCATTTGACATATAGACCGTGTTTTTAGCTAAGTTTTAGTTTCATAACTATTTGCACCGATGTGGTCAGTATACTAGGTATTTGATTATTGAAGGAGATTTGAACTCTTATAATATTAGACTGGTACTTATTAGTCAATCATTCTAGGGCGGTAATGGTGTTATCACCGCTTACTGTTTACAATCTCAAGAGAACGACTACTTTCCATGAGTAGTTTTCGGTTATTAATAAAGTGCGGTGTCATCAACGATTTTAAGGATGGGGTAATGGATGTTTTAGCTCGTTTGTTAAGTTTAATAGTTGATTGGTGTCATCATCTGAGCGACCTACACGAGGAGTTGTCCAACACAAGATTTGAAGAGAGAGGACAGTCACATGCATCATCAAGGTGTTTACATGGTGAACCCAGCATGTTTAGGCAAAAGAATGGACACGAGGTAATCAGGGATGCGTAATCTGGATAACGAGCGCATGGCTTGTACAGAAATACAGGAACCAATGAGCCGAGGGTCAGGGGGTGCTTAAAGATTTCGCACAAGAAAGCACACTCCTAGTGTGCCCAACCCAGTACGCCAGCGACCTATGACGGGAAAACAAGCTGGCAAGATTTTCTGATATCAGAAATAAATGGTTGGAACAGTTAGACAATTGCCACTGAGTTATACCCATAAGGATGCTTCTGACCAAATTTGGTAAAATTCCGATCAGCGGTTATGAAAAAGAAGCCAACTGTTGACAGCCTGACGCCACAGTATTGCATAAGCTCACATTGGTCCTTTGTTGGACCAAGCGAGCTAAAATTGACTGCAGCACTAAAACACAGTGACTGTTTCTTGGATTCATCTGGCAATTTTTTTAACAAGAACTGAAATGCTTACCTCCAGCAGGGGCTGCATAGATAGAAGTGCTTTTATCTCCCACATATACATTCTGACTCCCGTCAGTACCTACAGCATACACCTGTAAAATGGATGATACAACAGAATTAATGGCATCATACAGTACTACTGTTTATAACAGTTATATGTAATGTATTTATTTTGCATTAGGCAATAATGCCTAAGAGCAGACACAAAACAATTACAATGTATGGTGGACACTTGATGTACAATTGAGTAGTGATACTTAAATAAGTACACAAAGGAACAGTAATAATTTAGTTAGCCTGTGCATATAACTAACCAACAAAACCAATTTAGTAAGCGAAGGGTATTCGAAGATTACAAAAACATCAGTTAATTTATCTTTTATTTCTTATTTCATTAGCTTTGTAACTATATATAGCCATTTTGAACAATGTTTGTATCTTCTGACGACATGATATCAATAAACTTAAATACATTTGGTCCAACACAGTATTTCCTTCTCAACAACTTTTACCTTATCTCTGTGTATAATGGACATTCCAAAACAAAGCGACATTCATTTTCAATACATGTGAGGTATGAATGTTAGTGATGTATCTGTACTGAACTGTATATTAATAATAACAAAGATATGTTAGGGTCTTGGCACCCACCATTGAATGATATCTATAGAGTCTGTGTAAGGCTGAATCTTTTTTCTACTTTCTCATCTGTCATCGTTTCCTCTTTCATTTGAAAGCAAAGGAATCTATACATTTAAGAAATTCTGAGAAAAATCCATTTTGAACATTCTCAACAATAATAACTAACATATTCAAACTCCTACATGACGTTCTCTCGGTAATTTTCTTTCTATGATCAGACTCAAAATTGAATGGACACAACTATAGAGACCAAGGGGAACCTATACATCAGACATATATTGATCTTCTTGTACTTCTTGATTTAAAAAAAAAGCAATATCAAACTTCAACTACAAAGAACGAATCCAAGACGGCTACTTTCAGGTATTTTGTCTGCGATAAGTCTAGAAATTGAGTGGGCACAATCAAGAACAGAACCTACACATCAAGCTTCAGAATCCTTTCAGCATTTCTCAACAAATAGCCATAACAAACACCAAAATCCAAGATGTCTGCCTCTTCAATTGACATGGTCAATAAAGTTTTGGCTATTACACTGTATGATACTACAGTCACTTGTAACAATGTGATTGTCTTTATCTAATTCTATGAGCAACACACACTGCTCTAGGTAGAGAATACACAGTCACTTCAGGTCTTTACCTCAAGTGTATTGTCTGATGCTCCACTGTCTGAGGTGGTCCCATTACAGACTTATGTGAAATGCATAATGAGAGCACCGCATGTGGATACAGCATACATCTGCCTGACCAAAGTCGATAATCCTTTTCATTCGGTATTCATTTGGTATATCTGTTATCTGTTACATTCATGTAAAATATCACAATAAAATATAAATATAAAATATCTGACATAAAATATACTAATATATCCATCAAAATTGGATGAGCATATAAAACCATACAATCCCAAACATACCTGACATTTAGGTATAAGTAGTTTGTTTGTTTTTGTTTAAAGTCCTATTAACAGTAAGGAGTTATATATACTACTCACCTCAATGTAGTATGTTTTCTGTGGTTCCACTGCCAGATTTCGTGTTACAGCAGTGTTTACATTTTCAGTTACCAATATTTCTTCTTGAGCCGAGTTTAAGTTCTGAAAATGATTATTTAGTTGGTAGAAATAAATATGAAACATAAACTGCAGAGAACATATCATAAACTATATCTTGGAATCATGGCGTTATTGGTTCCGAGTATTATGGTAAGATGAACAGACAATAGATATGTTTGTGATACTATATCTCTCATATATTGTATTCAAATTATTTGTATCGTAGTTGTTCTCAAAATGTACAGTATATATGTTGTATTTGTGTTATTTTATGGTCGTCTTTGTGATATGAATAAACGACTGAATAGATTAACAGTTTTGGTTTGAACCAATGTACAGTTGGCTTAGCTACGCAAATTCCTGCTCATTACACAGTCCTTTGTTCCTGAGTAATTAGTTATAAACACATTATTAGGACCATTGCAATATGTATCCGAACCTACCTCAGTCTAAATATAATAATGATGGCCGGTCAATAGCATTCAAATGTAAAAATATTCCACCCACAAAACTTTAAATAAAATATCTAAGAATTTATTGCAGTAGTAGTTTGATAAAAAAAAAACCTCTAGTTAGTTCACAAGAGTTTGTTAAGACAACAAATTGACTGAAGAAACTAAAGAATAATAATGGTAAGCAAGTTAATGAAAAATAACTTGGTCTCCTGAACTTTATTTCTTGTATATACTCAATCTTACCCCGCCTGTAGAGTTGTGTGAGAACATAAAGTTGGTGATGTTACTGTTCCTCTCCAATACAGGTGGAAGTTCCCAGGATACCCTCACAGTCGTAAAGTTTGGACCATTGGGACGAGCTACTATAAAGTTTCCTACTGGCCCAGGAGCTTTTATATAAAAAGGAATATTTCATCTTGTGGTTAACATCTTAACATCATCAGCGTTATATCATTGACACCTGCATTGAATTATTTATTGAAATCTGTATTGAAACAATAATTGACATCTGTATTGAAACAATAATTTATATCTGTGTTAAATCATTCATTGACATCTGTGTTGAATCAATAATCGACATATGTGTTTAATCAATAATTGACATCTGTGTTGAATCCTTATGTGACATCTGTTTTATTACTTTTTTTTGTATTAAGGTGTATGTCTATTCATATCTTTAAAATTACAGTCAAGTTTGTATACAAAAAGAGGCCTATTAACTTTATGAACACTTATAGCTGATCAGTGAGATAATTTAACGAATCTCTTATGTACCTGCAGCATTGGTCTGTTCAGATGGTAGGGTCCCTTGGTATGCTGCCGTCCCCTTTGTAGTAGTGGCGGTCAGATTGAATGTGTAAGTCCTGTATTCCTGTAGACTTTCCACTGTATATGACCTGGTTGAGAAGCCTGTAAAGCAAAAAGTCAACCAATACAAGTGTGTAAAATAGTACTGATCACAGACAATACATATTATTATCAAAATTGATTATCTTGTATCCTGATGTTACAAGACTACATTTTAGGTTAATTTAATATTTCAGGCAAAATTATCTCCGAAAACAAGGACAAAATTACTCCTAAAAACAACAACAATAGTGCTTGTCAGGCTACCTTCAATGCTATACTATCAGATGACTTTATTGCATCAACAACATATTCACTCCATACACATAACAATATTAAGCACTTGTCTCACATTTAAACCACTATTCTCAATCAGTGCCATGGACAACTTTTAAGCATGGCAAGGACTTGTCTAATGTCATAGTCACTATTGCTCCTCAGACAACATTATCAGAGGACTTGTCTGACATCATAAACACTATAACTCTATAGACAACACTATCAGAGGACTTGTCTGACATAACAACTATTACTCCCCAGACAACACTATCAGAGGACTTGTCTGACATCATAAACACTATTACTTCCCAGACAACATTACCAGAGGACTTGTCTGACATCATAAACACTATTAATCCCCAGACAACACTATCAGAGGACTTGTCTGACATCATAGCCACTATTACTCCCCAGACAACACTACCAGAGGACTTGTCTGACATCATAAACACTATTAATCCCCAGACAACACTATCAGAGGACTTGTCTGACATCATAGCCACTATTTCTCCCCAGACAACACTATCAGAGGACTTGTCTGACATCATAGCCACTATTACTCCCCAGACAACACTATCAGAGGACTTGTCTGACATCATAACCACTATTACTCCCCCAGACAACACTACCAGAGGACTTGTCTGACATCATAACCACTATTACTCCACAGACAACACTACCAGAGGATATGTCTGACATCATAACCACTATTACTCCCCTGACAACATTATCAGATGACTTGTCTGACATCATAGTCACTATTACTTCCCAGACAACACTATCAGAGGACTTGTCTGACATCATAACCACTATTACTCCCCAGACAACACTACCAGAGGTCTTGTCTGACATTATAACCACAATTACTCCCCAGACAACACTATCAGAAGTCTTGCCTGACATCATAACCACTATTACTCCCCAGACACCACTACCAGAGGACTTGTCTGACATCATAGCCACTATTTCTCCCCAGACAGCACTATCAGAGGACTTGTCTGACATCATAGCCACTATTACTCCCCAGACAACACTATCAGAGGACTTGTCTGACATCATAACCACTATTACTCCCCCAGACAACACTACCAGAGGACTTGTCTGACATCTTAACCACTATTACTCTCCAGACAACACTACCAGAGGATATGTCTGACATCATAACCACTATTACTCCCCTGACAACATTATCAGATGACTTGTCTGACATCATAGTCACTATTACTTCCCAGACAACAATATCAGAGGACTTGCCTGACATCATATCCACTATTACTCCCCAGACAACACTATCAGAGGACTTGTCTGACATCATAGCCACTATTACTCCCCAGACAACACTATCAGAGGACTTGTCTGACATCATAACCACTATTACTCCCCAGACAACACTATCAGAGGACTTGCCTGACATCATAGCCACTATTACTCCCCAGACAACACTATCAGAGGACTTGTCTGACATCATAACCACTATTACTCCCCCAGACAACACTATCAGAGGACTTGCCTGACATCATAGCCACTATTACTCCCCAGACAACACTATCAGAGGACTTGCCTGACATCATAGCCACTATTACTCCCCAGACAACACTACCAGAGGACTTGTCTGACATCATAACCACCATTACTCCCCAGACAACACTATCAGAGGATTTGCCTCGTGTTACAGACACTTACTTCCCATCCAACATTATCAGAACTTTCTCTTCAATGACTGATCTTTGCTGTATTACTCACCACTGATGGTGACTGTTCGACTTGACTCTGGTGATTCCGCTATAACATACAGTGTGTAGGTGGTAGGTCCAGGCTCCGGACCATTTATGGTCCAGGTTACAGTAATCTCTGTAGTACTCAGGACAGAAGCTGTCAGAGAGGTAGTACTCTGTGGTACTGGAGAAATACAACAACTTGATAAACAAAATGATCTACATATCTCAATAACTCCTTTTTAACAAATTCAACATGTTATAAGCTTGATTTCAATGTCAACATTCTGTCCTAAGAGAGTCACTTTATGTCCTAAAATCAGAAAACAGAAATTTAAAACTAAATTAACTGTAAAAAAGCAGCTAGAAAGAAGAAAATATCTCAAATGCAAAAATTAAATTAAATGATTCAAAGGTACTGAAAATCAAATTTACAAACAAAACAAATCTTGACAGCCCCTTATTAAGGAATATGCATTGTCAAGATAAAATTCTAAGAGCATGGTTTGCCAGATAAGTCACACTTTGAAAAGTAATGTATTGTTTTTGTATAACAGTAATCTATCACATTGTACAATGATAATATGGTCACTACACTTACCCTCCTGGTCTGTTAGGACATACGTTGTGTTGGGGTGACCGTCCCCTGCTACATTAACAGCCAACACACTAACAGAGTAGTTGATGTATGGGTTGAGGTTCTCCACGGTATAGGTGTAGCTTTCCAGGTCAGGAGGCATAATTACCACTAATTGTTTGTCTGCCTCTTGACATGTACTGGTATGGGAGAATGATGTAAACTGAAAAATAACAGAGGAATATTCTATTTCATTTGACATAATTTACTAAAGTATTGATAGCAACTTGTCAGGTGACACATGCCAACCTAATTATTTCAATATTTACGCTATTGGTGACATAAAGAAAGAGGGAAAAACAAAAAACAAAAAACCACTAGAACAGACGATTAAATCTTAAATAAGGATGCCATGAAAATATTTTAACTCAAGGAATTCGTAAATCAGAAAATATTTGATTCCGTCTACTGTCTCAACTTTTATGATAAATTTTGGTACAATTTGTTCTTGTATTCTGTATCTATGGACAGATGAGATTGAGAGCCATTAATTCTATAGTTGATATATGACCCTGCAGACAAAGAGACTTTGTTATTATACAATATTTCTTGTCCAGATATTGTCTATAAAGGATTCAACAATTGTTTAACTTCATTACCCCCGTGCATGATGGACAGGTAAAGATGACCTCACGGACACATGTACTCCCCTCTAGCACTGTGAGTCTGTACCCCATCAGGTTACCGTTGGTAATCGTAGGTTTGGTCCAGTTCAGGGTAAACTGTCGACTCTGTACTTGTGATACAGCTATAGTATCAGGTGGGAGTGACACTGTAAAAAGGGGAAGAGAGAAAATAGATATTATGTAACATAAATAACAGAAGCTGTGGGAGCTTATACAGGTATATGCTCAACAAGTGCACTGCAAGTGGATGCATAACACGCCCATTTAAGATTTCAACTAAGTTCATGGGATTTGGAAATGGATAATCTTGATTATAAGACCCTTTTAAAGACTTGCAAAAATATCCCTGGATTTGGTGAAAATTGTCTCAAATAAGTTAAGTCCCAAATCTGTATCTGCCAAGAGATCTGTACAATTTTTTGCTCCTATTTTTTATATTCTACTCACTGGCAGCTTTGGTTGTACATCCTTTCTGTGAGCTGTATATACTTTGGCTGGTTCCTGTCACTGCATCATTGACTGTAGCTACACTGAATGTGTAAGAAGTTTCTGAAAAGAAAATGCTTACATTTCATGTAAAGAACAGGCTCAAAGATCAAAGATCCACTGAAAGGTGAAACAAGAGACCCAGAGGGCCTGTATCGCTAACCATATTGGATTTGACCAAACATCAAAATATGTTTATGTTCAATTTGTTCATAGCTTTATTTGTTGATGTCAAAAAATGCTATATATGGTTATGGGGAACGGATCTCAACTGCTTCAAAGATAAAACCTAGAAACAAAGTCCAGACTCCCAAGGGGTGTGAAAAGTCCCAAGGGTTTATTTTTGCAACATATGACTGTGTTTAAAGGAACTAAGTCTCTTGGTGTGGGGACAGACCCCTGGGCTTATTTTAACATAAGGATTGTGTTTATCTCTTTATGCCCAGCAATACTGTTTATGGTTATGGGGTCAGGATCTCAACATTTCGGATACCACAAAGGAACTAACTATAAATCTCTAGGGGTGGGGAAAGACCCCAGGGCCTATTTTTATAACAGAATTGTGTTTATCTCTTGATGACCAGAATTGCTATATATTGTTATAGGATCTAAACGGTTTCAAAAATACAAAAGTCCTATGGGCTTTAACGGTCACCTGAGTATTTAAGTCAATTTAATTAACTCTTTTTAGCCCTGCCCATCAGCCCAGGGGGTCAGTCAGGGCCAAAGTAAGAATGAATTCCAATCGAAATCAAACAGATACCACAGGGTCATGAAATTTATAATTTTGGTAAAACACCCAAGACCCTTCCATCAATCTATGAAGAGGAAGATTTTTGAAGTTTTAGTCAATTTGACCCTTTTTGTACAAATTTGAATCCCAGCCACCTATACAGATGTTAACAATGAAATATAAATGTCATATATTGCTAAGTTCCAGAGAAGTCGCTTATATCAATATTGAACTCTTTTGGTCATGCCCCTCACACCCCCGGGGGGTCAGCCACACCATTGGTACAACTTTAAATCCGCAGCCCATTATGATGATATCAGACGAATATGAACGATATCTATTGCTTAGTTACAGAGAAGAAGTGGTCAATTTACAGAAAACTGACCCTTTTTGGCCCCACTTCTCAGGATCAAGAGGTCAGCCCCGCCATTTGTAAACTTTTGAATCCTTACCCAAAAGGAATGCTACCAGTCAAATATGAGCAATATCCATTGCTTATTTTCAGAGAAGAAGTCGTTTATAGCCACACTGACCCCGTTTGGCCCCCTCCCCTCAGCCCCATCATTTGTTCAATTTTGAACCACCACCCCATAACGATGCTACCTGTCTTTTTTTTTTGTTTAATTCCAATCAGCAGTTATGAGAAAGAAGTCAATTGTTGACGGACAGATAGATGGAAGCCAGACAACGGAAGCTGGGGTATGGCATAAGCTCATCTTGGTCCTTTGGACAGATAACTGCGTAATAAATATACCTAATAGTCATTGATTTGGTACCCTTGTGAATAAGAGTCCAGTATGGACAATTTAGTTCATTGTTGTTAATCCAGTTATACTGAAAACCTGTTAAAAACATGTTTGTCTCCCTAAGGATTTCAAAAATCAAACCAGATACAAGAGTACTGTTACTGTTAAAAGAATACTGATTTTGATTCCATCTTACCTGGCTGTAGACCATCAACAATATACTCTGTCAGACTTGATGTTGTGGTAAACGTAGCACCAGTGTCAGTGCGTTGGACTACATAATGTTGGATGTCTCCCCTCGGCAGGGAGGGGGCTGTCCAGCCCAGAGTGATAGTCTTATCTGTGGTGGTCTTACAAGAAACTGCTGTAGGTGGGTTTGGGGCTACAAAATAGATAGCATGTAAATTTGTTTTGTTTAAATGTACACAAGCAACACTGAATCATTCTAAAACAAGTGATATATATTTATGAAATCTGCCAGAATATCTCCTTTATAGGCTTATTCGTATGTTTGAATAATGACTTGCGAATTCGATAATGACTTGCGAATTCGATAATGACTTGCGAATTTGATCATGCTTAACAGCTATATACATTGTACATGTATATGTGATCATGGACTCAACACTGTGATTCCCAATCATAACAAACACTACTGCACAGCAAAGTCATTACAAATCTATTACAAACCCATTACAAACCCATTAAAACACTGTTTCCATTAAAATTGGCCATTATTTCTGGTTTCCTTTTTTGGGACAAACCTGGAGTTAAGTAATGTAATGGGCATTATTTTTTTATAAATTTCAATTACTTTCCTATTAATATTTTCTTTGTAATGGTCATTAACAAAATAATGGACATTACTTCATGTTTTGTATTTTTTTAATGGCCTTTATTCTGTTTGTAATGGCCATTAGAGTGGAGTCATATCATAATGTTATGGCCATTACTAACTGTGGATTTTATGTACTCCCATAACATTTTCCATTTAATGCCCACAACAAATTATGATCACAATGCAATGGCCATTACTTATTGGTAGCTTCATGTAATGCCCATTACATTTTCCATTTAAAGACCATAACAAATTATGGTCATAATGCAATAGCCATTACTGAATGGTGCCTTTATGTAATGCAATTACATTTTTTTATTCTGATGTGCAATTCCTCATAAGTAACATTTTTTTCATGTATTGGCCATTACAATTGTTACAAATATCATCACATCATATTGTAATACATAATTATGACAATATTCAATATACTACCATGAATTGTTGGCCTTAAATTAATGTATTATTTCAGTATCTTATTTTTTATTATATTGTTATTGTTTAATTCCATGTCTATATTGCAATTTTGTTGTTAGCTTTAAAGAAGAATAAGGAAACTGTACAGGCTTACTAAACCCCTTTACAATAAGAAAACTTCAAATTTCCCACCAAATTTTCCCGTCAAATTTTTCCCGCCCAATAACTTCAAGCAGGAGAGTTCCAATACATGGCAGCAGTGAGGCTTTTCTCACACAGATGAACAACATGTTATTTTACAAATGAAGGGAAGTATTTATCTTTAATACCTGGTTCATGATTAATACAAGACTACCAGACAATGATTTATTCAACTCTGGAAGTATGTCAACCTGTTTATAGGTAAGAATTAACTCAAAACCAATCACCATGCATGTGACCTAAATTTACATAGTGTACATTATATTCAAACAGCTTTGCCATTTCTTAAATTGTATTGCCTATTTATCTAAATTGTACAAACACACATCATATGTACATTGAGAATTAATGCAATAATGAACATAAATCACTCTTACGTGTATATATCTAAAGAATATTAAAAGGATTTTGGGTCCACATGATTGTGTACAATACCCATTTTTGAAGCAGTTAAAATAATGTTTGAAGTAGTACGTTATATGCGTACCGTCGTGTACACCGTCTAGACCTATAGTTTCCCGGGTTTTTTGTCAGACATGTAAGAAGCTCACAACTACATGTGTATAACTGCAACTTGCAAGGTTTAACCAGCTAAATTTACAATATATCTAATATTTATACATTTAAATGTTTATTATGCAGATGTTCTTTCAATATGGACAACACAGTCAGTGTATTTTGAAAAATTACGCACGTATTGATTGATGATCGTCCAGCTAACCAGCCCTTCGAACTTTGTCACCAGCTGACCCGGTCGACCCTTCAGTTCGGCGATATATTTTCCCAATACACTGATTTGGGGGTGGGAAAGTCCATTGTATAGGGTAGATAGCATTTGCACTTCCTTTCACACCTCGTGTACAAGCTAAACTATCTTGGTCACGATCGCGATTCAGTTTACATGTAATTTGGAAGGGTCAAACATCAGACAAACAGGGTTCCGGAGCACAGGGGCTTGGCACAATGGTGATGACGTTCCATGTATGTATGTATAGTATATACATTCATATATGGACCTTCATTTATAAACTTGTCACTGAATATTTCATTTGAAGAACATTTTCATAACCCGCTATTCTCGCAAGTTTACTCATGTGCACACGAGTGCTGAGAAAGGTGTGTACATTCAGTTCGACCAATCAAATCAACGCTTACTCAGCGCGATCGACTTTGTTAGAGTACTGTCGATACACAGTAATGTAGTACCAATACCTGTCGTACTAGTGTTACACTTTGACCGTACACACTTCAGCGCTGTAATTCAAGCCGATATTATTGTGGAAGAAACAGGTCACACGACTCGTGATTGTTGGATATGGAATTTATTTCACACTGGTAAGTTATTTTTTATAAGTTGCAAAAGACACTTGCTAAAGCTTGTGTCTTTTGTATTTTTAAACAAGAGCTGTTGGAGAACAGCATAGCTCGTCTCGCAAATGTTTGTCAATAAATAATTTAAAATATATTAATTGGAATGGTTTCGCAAATTGCATTAATAATATTTATATTGTTTACTTGATCAGATTATGTTTTGTGAATTCATGCAATTTTCAAAACCATACCATTTTATATAAATATAAATTATTTATTGACAAACATTCGGGAGACAAGCTATGCTGTTGTTAAATGAATATATTAAATACAAATGTAATTGCTTTTGGACATATTTCTTCAATTTTTTGACAAAATATTATCCTAATGAGAGTTGTCTCCCTTGAAAAATGTGGACCAGTATAAATTGTCTATTGTGAGCATTTCGACATTGTTTTATTTTCAGTTTCACCCCAAGAAGGGATAGTGTAATTCCATAGGGACTCTTTTACCTAATATCAGCACCCTAGTACATCATAAAGTGACGTGTTAATAGCTTTCAACATTTGCACAAAATTTTTTCAAATGTGTTTATTCCCCCAAAAAATCTTTGTTTAACTCCGGCAAGGGATAGTTTAACCCCCACAGGGAACCTAATACCATGTATTACTATGGCTTTCAACACTCACAACATAAACTTAACACAAAGTCCAAAGATTTAAAAGCAAAAACAAAAAAAACACAGATTTAAAAAGAAAAAATCAATTTTTTTTTTAAAGTTTTACTCCAGGAAGGGATTGTCTTACTCCATAGGGACTCTATTGCCAATTGTCAGCACCCTAGTACAATTATAAAGTGATGTATTAATACCTTTCAACACTTGCACCAAAAACTTAACGCAGAAATATTCTAAGTCCAAAAATTTGAAAATTCTGGTTTTTTCCCAAAAAAATCTTTCGGTTTTACTCTGGCAGGGGATAGTTTAACCCCAGAGGGACTCTATTGCCAATTATCAGCACCCTAGTACAATTATAAAGTGATGTATTAATACCTTTCAACACTTGCACCAAAAACTTAACGCAGAAATATTTTAAGTCCAAAAATTTGAAAATTCTGGTTTTTTCCCAAAAAAATCTTTCGGTTTTACTCTGGCAGGGGATAGTTTAACCCCAGAGGGACTCTATTGCCAATTATCAGCACCCTAGTACAATTATAAAGTGATGTATTAATACCTTTCAACACTTGCACCAAAAACTTAACGCAGAATATCAACACTTGCACCAAAAACTTAACGCAGAAATATTCTAAGTCCAAAAATTTGAAAATTCTGGTTTTTTCCCAAAAAAATCTTTCAGTTTTACTCTGGCAGGGGATAGTCTAACCCCAGAGGGACTCTATTGCCAATTATCAGCACCCTAGTACAATTATAAAGTGATGTATTAATACCTTTCAACACTTGCACCAAAAACTTAACGCAAAATTTTCTAAGTCCAAAAATTTTCAAAAATCTGTGTTTTTTCCAAAAAATCTTTTAGTTTAACTCCGGCAGGGGATAGTTTGACCCCCACAGGGACCATATTACCATAAATTACTTTGCCTTTCAACACTTGCACCAAAAATTTAACATTTGGAAAACCAACGCCGACGCCGACGCCGACACCGACGCCGGAGTGACGACATAAGCTCTCACTCTTCTTCGAAGAGACGAGCTAAAAATAACTTATTCGTGTGAAATAATTAAATTCAATATCCAACAATCGCTCATTGTGTAACCTCTATATCTTACACTTTGCAACTGATAACACTTCATGAACATAAATGAACTGATTTTAAAATAGTTGACCTCCAGTTGGAACTGACAAAGTTGTTAATTGTTGCTGAATGAGGGCTTATTGTGAAGATTACTTTGAAGAATTATAAGGACTCTGAGGCCTCTAGTTATAAATTGTTGTAGTAAAAGTAATCTTGGGATTTGTTATGTACACCAATCAGAGGATGCCTGGCTCTGTAATGCTTTTTATAGCGACATGGTGGAAACCATTATATAATCTACTTAACTGTAAGAAGAACTAAATCAGAGCCGATGAAATCAAATTTCACTTAAAATCAATTGGTACCCTTAAACATTATCATCTCTTTAATGATTGGCTTTATGGAAACATTTGAACATGTCTTGGCAAGTTTCATGTGTTAATTGGATTTTAATGGTAATTTCCTGGCTTGTCCTCCATTCAATCGTATTATCAACATACTTTTCTGATCTTCTGGTGATAGAGTATAGTTTATATACATTGTATATGTAGTTTTCAATTTGATTATGTTTTTATTCTGTGCTTCGTATTGCCTGACAATATTGTATAATTATACCGTGAAGTATGTCCAAGATCCTACACACTTGATACATAGAGTAATATCACAGGTATCGAGAGACTCCAATAACAATGATAATCTTAGCTTTAATTATTGCTGCTTTGCATAAATGTACATGAATCCCGACAGAAGAAGTCAAGCACTTAGTTCTGAAATGCTGTGTATGTAATACTTTCATGATAGACACTGATCACAGGCCCATGAGGTCTCCTATATATGCCAGATTTGGTTTCCTAATATGCCTACTTTTCACTATTATTATAACTTTCAAGCCTAAAGCCTTAGGATAAGGATTCATCGCTCTAATCACTGGCAGGGGTACATTAATTGTAGTTTAGAATTATTTTCAATAAAAATTTAATTCTACTGTAAACCCTGATCTCTGCTACAACTTTCAATATGTTTATCTTTCAAATGAATTGGCACCAATGTTTCCTTCTCCTTGGACCATGTACTTACTTTTTGACACTGTTCTGAATGTAGCCTCCAGAGGATCACTTCTCTCACTACCACTTACTGTGGTAATAGTGATGTTGTACCTCTGTCCATCTAATACCCCACTACTGTAGGCTATAGATTCTGTAGATGTAGTGGTGGGGTTTAGTGTTGGTGTAGTTATGACATCATAACTAGTACGGATACCACTAGGAAGGGTCCAGGATAATATTATGTCTGGACCATCAACATCTGTCTCTGTAAACCCTGATGGCATTGTCGGCTCTACAAGGAAGAAAAGTTGTACAATTACAAAGTCAAACAATAGGATACCAAACAATAGGATACATAATATAATTTAAGACTCATAATAGATTAAGTATCTTGCTATATGGCACGACAGCACAGGATCGTCACTGATTTCAGCTTCCTGAGGAACACAAACAGCCAGGGTAGGGATCAAACTACACACCTGGGATATTCACCTGATGTTGTATTGTCTGATATTCTAGGGACTGAATTAGTTTGGTATTCATATGTGCTATTATATAATATATATGCAACAAAGTATCCCATATATGCAGTTAGGGATGACTACATCACATGAATTTGACTACTGTTTTATCCGAAATCAAACACTCTACATAAAAACAATTTTATTTGACATTCATGTACATGTACTATATCATCATTATCAAATCAAAACGGTTCCCACATTGATGAGCTTAACTTTATTGGAAAACTAAGATGTTATGTAAATGTTAATGTTTTTCTACCAAAATAAACTTACTTAACAATTGCTGATAAAAAAGTGTACATAATAGATCTAATCCTGTAATTAAATATATATAAGCAATATCCTACACAATCCTAGCTGTGATGATACCGTTTCTATGTGATCTGATTTTGATCACCTGATCGGTATTATCGTGACAAGCCCGGTGCTTAAGTAATGTAGACTATTATTGTTTTTCTGCCGTCATCTATATTCTTTATTGTGGCCTTGGATTTATTCCAATATTAAGGGATAATTACAGCAACCTTATTAAGTCTCCCCAAAATTAATTATTTATGAGAGTATTCATGCCACATGTAGCTATATACCTGCAAACATCTGGTTTCAAGCACAATGTGCTACACGGAGTCTAACAGGTAGTGAGGCATAAAATTTCCTGGTAAGTATATTGTAATTATTATGTTTAATTCCTTCTCTGGATTAGGTTTGCAACATACAGACGTAAAATCATCTAGTTATTAGTTGCAGGATAAACATGTTCAGCTTTATGTTTATTAAATGTATTGAGTAGGTATGAGACTTAGTGTTGTTAGACATACACAGTGATCTTTGAGGTATCTTTTATATGTTCATGCCATTGAGTTAAATAAGATGTTTGTACTAATTAAATTTTGTAAATATATAAAATCCTTCTTTATTTGTTCTATCTAAATTTCTGCCGTGAATAGTTTATATTATCGACAAAATGATCAAAATTAGATCTGAAAAGCTAGAATACATGTTTTAGACTTCTATTTATACACAATTCTATGTCCTACTGGCAGATGCTTTCAAGATGAACAGAACATTCTCTACCCTGCAAATTTTTAAGTTGTCTGCAAATGTGTGATTGGTATGGAAAACTGGGCACATCTAGTTAATTTCACAATATTTATAGAGTTTGAATTTGGTGTAAAAACATAATAAATGAATGAATTAAAACTATAACAAAGAAAATGTGCATATTCAGGTATTTTTTTAGTTTTTTTTTTTTTTTTTGCTTTTTGTTCATCTTTCTGGGACAAATAGTGGGCCCCATTCTCCACTGAGTGTTGTATTTAGTTTCAACAAGATATTTCAGAAGGATCTTGACAACCACCTAAGCTTGATCTAATATTAGGTCCATATAAGCCTGGGTTGTCTCTTACATACAAAATGTACTACTTCTCTTATCATTTGAAAATAATTATTTATCAAGAATCTGCAAAAAAGAAAAGAAAAACTGAAAAAGATCTATCAAGAGCTTTCTGAGAAATAGTGATAACAAACTTTAACTTATAAATTAGACTGTTAGGATCTACGAATTACATGTAAACAGTGACAATTTTGAAGTTCCATATCAATTAACTAGCATGACTGATTCCACCGTCGAAATCCAAGATAAATTAACACGCACAATAACAGGTATAAATTTTAGGATATCCTAAATAGCTACATGCTTTAAATTTCCCCCACATGTATTAATTATTCTGTGATGTATGTGGTACTTATGAAATACAAAATTAATGTAGAGGCAAAAGGAAAATTCATGGAAATAACCCCCACTCATACAGTTTAACATTTGAATTTGTGAAGTTAAACCACTGCAGATATAACCATGTTTACAAGTAATTTTCACAGAATGCTTTGTGAGAAACAATAATTTCAACTCCCAAGATCCAACATGATCGTCTGTTAGTCATTTGTCTTTTGTTCAACCAGTCTTAAAGATAATGTGCAAATCGGGACCAAAGTGAACCAACTATGATATAAAAAAGATCCTTGAAAGACTTCCTGAGAAAAATAAATTTTCTGGAATATTTATCATATTATAAATGACCCCATGTCAGGAATTAAAATTTTTGCTATCAGCTTCAAAAGTTCATTCTGGTTCATAATATGTCACAGCAAAATATTTACCAACGAAGCATTTACCAGGCAAAATATCTGTTATTTGCCTCAAATTTTAGACCCAGTTACCTAAACTTGTCAATACACTGTACACTGCCTCTGGTTAATTATGAAAGTGTAGTTTAACTAGAACACTGACACGTCAGAAAGGGCCCCGCTATGTGTCTGACCCTTCAGTGTCAGTGTTTTTCCTGCCTATATAACTGGGTGCGCCAAACGACCCCATTCTCAATGCGTTTTAGCCTGATTTTTTCCCAAAATCAACTCGAAAATTCCAAATAACATTTGTATGACGACTTTTCACAATCAATGAAAAAATTCCCGGTTTCGTTTTTAGGAATACACTGTGCACTGTAAAATTGGTTAGCATAGAAAATTCAATGTGTGTGTTTGGGTGTAATTTACAGTTTGCGCTCAAATTTTCCCAATTTGGCATATTGAAGTTTTCCCAAAATACCCAGGAAAAACACTGATTGTAATATATTGACATGAAACTATTAGATATATGTTTTTGATTAACCTTTGATATTGTTTCATTAATGTTAGCATTAATAGGGCCACTGACAATACTGCTTATTATTATTGTATGGAAAAGCTAGCTAAAAGAATTCTACAAGCATTACACTTTTCAAATTTGTTTCAAATCTAATATCAAGGAGCACACAAACTGATATAAACTCAATGCAGTTATTCTAATAAGGTAAACTTGAGAGGGTTTTCTGAAAAACAAAACATACCAAATGTGAAGAAAAGGGGAGAAAAAAAGGATTTTTTTAAATATTTTAATAATGTCCTTTTTTTGTCATTTGAGGTATAAGAAATCCAAACTAGTACTTTTTTCACCTTTTTTTGTTTTAAAACTTTTTATATTTAGACCCAATCAACTTCAAAATTTGGTCGCTTGACACCAACTTACCTTCATAATGTCATAACAAAATCTTTAATACCATTTAAAAAATGTCAATCCGACCTTAACATATGACCCATTGACTTTGAACTTTGGTCAGTTGATACCTTGTTTGATTGTGACCAACTTAAGATTTACCATTTAAAAAATGTCAATCCGACCTTAACATATGACCCATTGACTTTGAACTTTGGTCAGTTGATATCTTGTTTGATTGTGACCAACTTTGCATAAGTCATAAATTATGCTAATGGAAGACTGTAATAGTAGTGTATATGTATGTGTGTATTGTGGTTTTATGACAATATGTAAAATGTTACATCATCGAAAATCGGCTTCCCTCAATACCTGTATGTACCAATTTTCGCCGCAATCAAATAATATCAAAATTTCTACCAATCAGAAGCCTCTGTTTCATTCCCATGACAACACAGATTTTGGAAAGGTGAACCATTGTTCCCTCAAAACCCCTATATACCAATTCTCTCACCAAAATCGAACAATAACTAAATTTTGACCAATCAGAAACCTCCATTTGTTACCATGGCAACAGACGGTTTCGTAAGTGGTACCATTGTGTTTGGCTTCCCTAAATACCACTATGTACCAATTTTCACCGAAATTGAATAATACCGAAATTTCAACCAATCAGAAACCTCCATTTGTTACCATGGTAACAGACGGTTTCATAAGTGGTACCATTGTGTTTGGCTTCCCTAAATACCACTATGTACCAATTTTCACCGAAATCGAACAATATCGAAATTTCAACCAATCAGAAACCTCCATTTGTTACCATGGCAACAGACGATTTTGTAAGTGGTACCATTGTGTTTGGCTTCAATAAATACCACTATGTACCAATTTTCACCAAAATCCTCCAACTCTTGTCAATAATTTGGCGCAAAAGAAAAAAACGGACAGACGGACAACCTGATTACTATAGGGCACCGCATCTTTGATGCGGGGCCCTAATAAAGAATTCTGCAATCTGCTATAACTAATGTTTCAAATTTGTATCAAAGCATATCAAAAACAAGATCATTCATTGATAAGAAAATGTCAAAATTGTTTTGACTGCTAAAATCCAAAAGGGTCGATTACCTGGCATTTTGAAGCCGACCCAGGATGACCTTGACCGTTGAACTTGTGACCTTGAACTATGAGTTTGATCATTCTGTCAGTTAACTCTTGGTTTATTTCTTGACAACTTTGCATAATCGAATAGTGAACAGTTAAAAACAACAAAGATCCAGTATTTTTATGTTAATGTTAAAATCCAATATGGCCGCCTAACAGCCATTTTGAATCCGATTTGCATGAAATACTACACATCTGATCTAGGATGCATGATGAATCATCAGTTCCAATTTGATACAAATCCTTCTTCTCCCTCAATCATTTTTGTGCAGAAGAAAAAAAACGGACAGACGGACAGACGGACGGACGGACAGATGGACAACCTGATTACTATAGGGCACCCGCATCTCTCGATGCGGGGCCCTAATTAGTTTCATCCTCAGGCTGGTATTAATTATTATAAAGTAAACAGTTAACTACTTGAACAATATTGTCCTGAGAATTTTGCATTTCCTATTTGACCTTTCCCTTAACATCAAGATCACAATGATCAAATTGAACTGCATTACACACTGCAGATAAGTGATGCATTTATGTTTCAGGTTTCATAAAGATATCTTAAACAGCTCAAACACACCCAAACAAGGTTGTTTTAGAAGTCACTGTCAGTGGAAGATCAGGAACCAGACAGTATATCTATAGAATTGAAATGTATAAAAATTAAAGAACAATTTTTGTAATTTAAAATTTTGCATTTTTGAAATAGTGAAAGGTAATTTACGGTATAAACTTTACCTTATTAATAACTAGAACTGTCGCAAGGATGGCTGACTAATACCCCCGCAATCTGCACGAGTCAATGGTGAATTGGAACTGTTAATTAGAGGCTAACTAAGATAACCCAGTAATATAGTGACCAGTTGCCATAGCAACCATAATTTTGAAAAAAAAGAAAGTGGCATGCACATCTACACATGGTCCTCTATATTTGTGTGAAGTTTCATTGAAATTGGCCATTTAGTTTAGGAGGAGTTGTCCGGACAAACTTAAAGTTATGGTTCTTATCGGAAAACCTGTTTATAGTGACCAGTTGCCATATAGCAACCATAATTTTGTAAAAAATAAAGTGGCATGCACATCAACACATCGTCCTTTATATTTGTGTGAAGTTTCATCGGAATTGGTCCATCAGTTCAGGAGGAGTTGTCCGGACAAACTTAAAGTTATTGTTCTCATCAGAAAACCTGTTTATAGTGACCAGTTGCCATAGCAACCATATTTTTGTGAAAAATAAAGTGGCATGCACATCTACACATGGTCCTCTATATTTGTGTGAAGTTTCATTGAAATCGGCCCTTCGGTTTAGAAGGAATTGTCCGGACAAACTTAAAGTTATGGTTCTCATCAGAAAACCTTTTTTATAGTGACCAGTTGCCATAGCAACCATAATTTTGTGAAAAATAAAGTGGCATGCACATCTACACATGATCATTAATATTTGTGTGAAGGTTCATTGTAATTGGCCCATCGGTTTAGGAGGAGTTGTCCGGACAAAATGTGTCTACAGACAGACAGACGGACGGATGGACAACCTGATTCCAGTATACCCCCCCTAACTTTGTTGCGGGGGTATAATTATGATGCTCAAGGTCTAAAGGTAGCCCAAACTATTTCAAAATGTAACTCCAAACCAGAATACAACTTTCAAAATTAATTGTCACTGATGACAATAAATACGAGCATGCGTTGATGAACTGCTGTATTTCATGAATGAAAAAAAAAATTGATGGATGGCAGAGAGCCACTTCCTCATGGTAATCAATTAGCTAATGGGTCACTTTAAATAAAAAATCAATCAATTTTAGTATAATTCTTAATTCAACTACCAGCTTTGCATATAACCATTGAATGACTCACTCGTCATGCTCTACTTTATTTATGGTTGTACCAATGTGAAAGGTAGCTTTTTTCATACAAATATGATATTTATTCCATCAAAGTTAAGCACATTATGAGCGTGTGTTATGTATCAATTTAATAATTACTGTGCAACTTAGGTATGCTGTTTGAACGAAGGAATGCCCCTTTAAATGCAACGTACACCCTTCTGTGAAAGCTAGTCTAGATTAAGGTATCTGATGGTTTCTTCTGATATCCTTTATTATATAATATTTATTGAATATATAAGTCTAATTTGTTAATTTGATACTTTAACATTGATTTTGATTGGTTACAAACTCCAAGAACACAATTGCCATTTGATTTGATTAGTTTACACGAAAGCTTACAAGACTTACTCATTGTTGTAGGAGGAGTTGAAGTAGAATAACTTTGTTCCTGATCACGACTTCCAGACTCCACAGATCTGACAGAGAAGGTATAGGTCTGACCTGGTGTAAACCCCGCCAACTGTACAGCTGTGTTTAGTTCGGCATTGTAGAATGTGTTACCACTAATGGTCTCAGTAGGTGTCCAGTATACTTCGTACCTGTTGACCTGATTGGTGTATTCCGAAGGAGGTGTCCAGCTGATGCTGACCATGTCTGTTCCTTCTTTTACCAATATAACGTTAGTCACCGCTAGTTTGGACACTGCATTGATCAAGGTATAACATTTAATGTACTCAAATTTTAAAACCTTTAGAATCTTCATTGTCAAAGACATCATCAATCTTGCTTTAAACTCTGTAAAATCCTGCTAACTCAAAAGGTTCAGATCAAGAGTTTGAGAGTTTAATGGAATGAGTTGAGCTTTGCCACCAAAAGTAATTGTCTATGTTTTGTGGTAGGGATCAATGTATGACTCTTGACCTTCCAACCTTGACCAATGGCCACTAAAACCTTATAAAAAATGATGCTATTTCAATATCATGAATATGAACTAAATACATTTTAAAAGGGCTTCATGTGATAATCAATTTGATGCACAGGCTTAACACATTGTAACAGAAGGTAAAATAAAGACCAGGGAAAATTAAATTAAATTGGGCAACATGCATGAAAACATATGACATAGCAAGTTTCGTAAAAAAAATATTATTGTGTCAAAAGATATTGTGCAGAAAGCAAATCAGCCATTCAGGTCACAGCAACCTCATTAAATATGCACAGCATATGCCGATTATAAACCTGAACGAGGGATTTAGGTCTACCAAGCAAGTTTCATCTGATCATTCCTTCATTGTGCGGAAAGCGAATCAGGACGGATGGATAAATGGAACCCATTTATATACAGAGCAACCCGCTTATTTGCATAGCCCTTTTTCCATGACAAAATATGCAAATAACCGGAGTATTCGTATAGGCGGAGTTGGGTTTTGGCCCCTCTTATACACATGTAGATCGTCACGTAGGTACTCAAAATGGGCGCTATATGATTGTTTACGTTATTTGCATTAAAAACATATTTAAAAAAAAATTAAAATATAAGAGTAAATACGAAATACATGGGTTGTTATTCTTTGTAAATGTACAAATATTTACATACACTTCATCGTTTAATACTTGTCACTCCGAGTCTCTGGGTCATACACGCATGCATGGGTTGGCACTACGATGTACAATGTCATCGTTTCAATTAACATTCATTATCGTCTCGAGATGCGTTGTGTTCCTGCTATGAGTATATTAGTTGTTTGATCATAAATGATGAACTGCTGAAGCAATAGACTGTCTTAAATGACCGTGACATGTGTATTGTCGTTTGGGTTTGTTTTGGAAAATGGCGCACACACATAAAGAGTTGTCGTTCATTACACATATGCCCCCACAATGCAACGCGCCTAGTAAACAATCATGGAGATCGCAACCTGCCTCAGCGAGTGTTCAAGTACACAGAACACAGGTTTGGATCGATGCTATAATAAATAAACAAATCTCATCAAAAGATGAGACATATAAATATTTTATTCAGTAATTCTGCTGCACATTGCTACTGATATGGTCTGGATAATAACTAAATGTCGATATCGATGCATCGAACGTAACCTGTAATGACGAAGTGTGAACCAATGATAAGATAACGTTGTACATCATGTCGAATCAATATGTAAGTTAAAACACATTTCATAAAACTTTTATTACGGTAAAATCACAAAAATACCCTAAAATCAATTAAAATTTTTCATTTTTTTGGAATTTTCATATGCATATGCAAATACACGGGATTAAATTTTAAAGATAAAGAAGAAAAAAATCGGGACCTGAGAATTTTATGCAAATAAGCGGGATATTCAAATAACCGATATGCAAATAAGTGGGCTCCTCTGTATCCCCTGCAAACTTCTTTGGACGGGGGATAACAAAGCTTAACAAATACACATCGCAACAGAAATTGTTGACAGAGAGAATGGATTACTATCGGGAATTTGTCAGATACAGGGCCCCAATTATAGTTATATGATCAGCACAATTCATGTACTTACTTAAAACACACATTCCACCGTTAGTGGAATACCCATTACTGTCAAAGTATGTTGATTTACATCTGCAGATGTTGGTACCTCCAGTAGCAGCTTGAATACATTCCGAATTGGAGTCAGCACATGTTATGCCACCATCACATACAACATTGAGACCAGCATCTGGAAAAAAAGTAGAATTCTTTTCAAGAATTGCTGGTCTTTACTTCATTTTTGACTTTGACATTTTGATACTAAATGTATACTTAAGAAATAATCAACGATGACTCTTGTATTGTTGCAGGATATACAACGAGAACGAGGATATTTTGCAATTAAATTGATAAAGAAGGCCGCAGGCTTGAGTTATTAATTAAAATTGCAAAATATCCGAGTCCGAGTTGTATATCCTGCAACAATACATGAGTCAAAGTTGATTATTTCTATTCTACCATGAACTGTTTAGTTCTAAGATCGACCTCTTTCTAATAGAAAAACAGCAAAAAAACCAATTTATTTCTTGAGTATTGCATTATTTGTTGATGAAATATACATTTCTTTACAGGTACGACACTACTACGATCAAGAGCATCTATCATATGCCATTGATTTTGAAAAAAAGAAAGAAAAAGGGGGGGGGCTAAGTAGGATTCAAACTCGCGTCGTGATAAAAAAATCATTGAACGACTAACCCATTAGCCCACTTGGCTATAGTAACCTTATACGAAAAAGGGTGAATATCAAATATATGAAATTGTAACAGATGTGACTCACGACCGTGTATTATTGGCACGAGCGTGTATTATTGGCACGAACGTGTATTATTGGAAAATAATACATGGTTTTAAACCAATCAAACTGGCATTGCATAGCAAACATGGTAGAATTCCTAATAAGATTTTATCATTCTATCATATATCACTCATTCAGTCAAATAAACAAGAGGCCCTGTTGGGATTATGTATATATGTTGTTTATATGGAGAATATCCAGAATATGGGGTAGTCGTTACAGCCCGTGGCAGATGTGAGAATTGTCGCGGTGAATTTTGTTGTATTGTGAAATGCATAGAAATTAAGGATAGCGGTATGTAAATGGCTAGGTGGTAAATTGTTGTTTTGTACCATAATTTATAGCTGACATGGTTGGGGCTTAGGACCGCCAGCTGAAACAGGGCAGTTAAGCAGACCAGTTCGGGGCCATGTGAGGAGCCTTAGTGGTACAGTCGCACTCAAGTCATGTTTTATGCATCAGAGGCGTGCGTCACCTGTGTTACGAAGTTCCGGTGTAAACTTCCGGAGTAACTACTTCCGGCGAGATGTCAGCAAGTGGTTGAACTTAGTTGTGAACCTCAGGAACGGAGTGTCGGTTCCGTCCTATGTATCTACAATTGCGGTAACGTACGGTATACTTTGTGTACGTCCAGTCGTAACATCGTCAAGGTTCCTGAAATACTCAGTCAGAAACTGAACAAGGAGGACTGGAGATAGTATCCAGTATATATTACTGAACACTACAGGTTCAGTTCTCGAACATTATATACCAAGTTATTGCTGCGTACCCTACGTAGCCAGTGACATTGTCAGTTGTCGTCGTAGCTGTGATGAACTGTCAGATGATTAGATTTTGCATATAATTGTGTTATAACTAAGTTGTGTATAAAAGTGTAATATTTTCACGTGTGCATTCAATCCTGGAATACAGACCAGTGTTACTGTGTACTTATGATGACTAGGAAATGTAATTGAATATTTCTGATTCATTCTACCCTAGAACTAGGTGATATTATCATAGGTAATTGGATAATTGTCTATAATTAATCAAGTAATTTGTATGATATAACTGTACTGCTTTCATAGAATAGGGAGAGCGAGAAAGAGGCCTATCTTGTGAGAGAGAGAGTGAAGCTATTCAAGTCATTGTAAATACCATTTACACTTGTTTCTTTTATTATTAAATTGTTGAATTTAGAATGTGGTGGTGTTGTATGTTTCCTGCAATAGAGCTTCAGTACTAGCCACTCGGTATCGCAACAGGCCCAGAGGGCCTGCATCACTCACCTGGACATTTCAATTATCATATGGCAAAACACTTTTATACTTGCCAATTGGTTTCAATAAGAAGACAATTAAAATTGACTTTGATTTAGTTGAAAAGCATTAAACACTTTAAATTAATTTTCTTGAATTTTCTATTTTGTCTATTGGCCATTTTGTTTTGATAGACATTTTGTTTTAAGATTATTCCAAAATTGATCATGCATATCTAAAGACCAAGGGGAACCAACATATGAAATTTAAGAATTAAGAATTACAATTCTATATGGCATCGTACATCAAGCAAAAGAGTATACTAAAGTATATTCAGCCTGTATCTCTCATCTGCTTCAGCTAACTAATGAAACTTAAAAAGTTGATTAAGGCCATTTTTCGGAAGTAGAGGCTGCAAGCCGATTATCTCTTCTTTAAAGCAAAAGAGAAGGTCAAGTCCATTTAATTGCAAAATATTTTAGCCTTTTATCACAACATACTTCTTTCCAAATCACAATGACTATATAGATCACTGGCTTATCTATTATCAAAAGATACTAGCTACAAGGTAAATACAATTAATCAGGAAACTGTTATTGAGAAGATGTTGTTAAAACATTTGGTTTATGATAAGTTATTTAAAGATATTTGAACCCGTGAAATTTGGCAACTGGCCCAATAGTATTTACTGAACCCCTACATGTAGGTTATTGATAGAAAGTTTTTAAAAAGAATTCTTACACTTTCAACCTCAAATTGACCTTGAAAATTTATTTAAACAAACTTGGTAGCACTTAATCCTTAGCATGTGGGTAGCCAAGTATCAGGACCCTGGGCATCCATGTTATTGAGAAGAGGTTGTTAAAAAGGAAAAGCTGACGCCTGGCCAAATGGTCAGCCAATGGCTAGACACCTCAATGCAGGTATTAGTTCACTTGCCCTTTTGGTATAGAAATAAGACAATTTCTGTATAACATGTACAAAGTATACTTTACTCTATACAATGTGACTTTATGTAAGTGTGAGTAATCAGAGGAAGTGATTTACTTACTGATAGTAATAGTTTTCGAACTTGTCTGTACTTCCTGTTGACTGTCACGACTTCCATCCTCAATAGATTTTACATAGAAGTCATACATTTGTCCTGGTGTAAATCCTGTCAGTCTGACTGATGCTGTCTTGGCAGCATTGTAGTTTGATGTTCCATTAGGTAACGCTGGATTCCAGTGTACCTCGTACCTATTGACCTGGTCACTCCCAGGTGATGGAGCCACCCATTGTATAGTCACAGTACTGGTACCTTCTACACCTACTGACAGACTTGTCACTACCAAAGCACTCACTGAAAACAAAACAGTCAATAATACTTAACTGATGGTAAGATAACATTCATCATTTAAATTATAAAGGGTCATTTTCTTGTAAACTGTGCTTTCACAACAGTAAATGACACTAATCTAGTTTGTTATACTATGAAGACCACTTTCAAAACATATAAAGACATTACTTAACTTTACTCTGTTCTTCGACCTTGATGAATTGCTAAAGAGGACAGGAGAAAAAGGTCCGTAATAGCCTTGAATGTCACCTGACTTTCATTTTATAGACTCTGGAATATTTAATTTTGGTTTTTATATGAAATATAACCATCAAAATCAACATTTACTTTCTTCCTAACTTCTCCCTTGACAAAGCCTTATTTTGGCTTTAAGCATATGCCTCTGTCAGGAAGGTTTTGGGTTTTATTCGCTGGCAGAGGCATTATCATAGTGTAATATGAAATATTAGGCAGGTTTTTAACACAGCAGATATGGGGCCTTCATCACAGGACATCTCTTGTCAGCTTGTTAACTACACAGTCATGTGCAAATCTTAAAGAACCTACTGGTTTTTACGTTCTCTGTCTCTCAGCTGAACAAACTTCCACAGTCTGAATGTAATGAACAACGATAAGACTTACATGCAGATATTATCTTTGGATAATCTAATTACCTTTATCACAGTGACTGTCTTGACCACAGTCACCAGTCTGGCACCAGCTATGACCTCAATGACCTGACAGTTATCCATGAAGAGAGTTTTCACTCTGGGCACCCAATTTACATATTCTAATTAAATAGCCCCTTACTAACAAGGTAAGAATGTCAAGAGATCCAATCAGAAGACCACGTTCGGTCACATGGCTAATGTCAATTTCTCCTCAGAAATTCTATCCAAATGCCATTGTTGTTCTAACTGCCAGAACAAACAGTCATACCATCCACCTCCCCACTGCCACCTTTATCTTATTGGTTGCCTGTGACATTATCAGTTTCACCCCTTGGGCCTATGGCAGTAAACTGACACCATGTAATAACATAATAACATGGACTATTAATGATGCCAGACTACTGCTCTACACCCCAAATCGGTCAATCCAACCCCAGAACCTAGAGTTAGCTGGACTGCATACATCAACTCTATCCGGCCCAGAGTAAGACATTAAGTCAAACTCCAGGTCTAAGTGATGTAACTCCCATCTCTTACCGACTCCTGGACATTTGAGCGACAAGGCTATTGGTACCCATGAGCTTCAGGTCAGCCATACTTCAATGTCATGTTCTCAACGAGTTGTTGGACATAGCTTTCCAGCACCATGCTCTTCAGCACTTCAGGGTTCAAATAGCTCTTGACTACACCCCATATCTTACCTATGGGAGGTAATTATCTGCTTGCTAAGGTGAGAGGCACTCCTTATCTGCAAACTTTTAACTGTAAATCTATTTTACATTGTTTGATATTTGTTGTGTAAACAGTCTTTTTAAATGGCAGTACCTACACCTGCTTAGCGCTCAGCATTTTCGGAGTGTGACGACTGGTTTGCCTCTATTGTCAGTACAATGTGACTAGTTGAGGTCTACTGCTGGATTTCTTTGGCAGTATATTTTAGTGAGGTAGCACTATAAAGTTGGCATTAGTTTCACGCTTTTGCTTTCACAAGGAGACAAACAAGAACAAATCACAGCAAAGGTAAAAATATTACCAGGTCTCTGCATGGTTATTGAAAATACACTGTTTAATTTTCACAATGCTTATAAGTGGTTACCACGGTTTTTGTCCCTGGATATAGCTGGTATTCATTTATTGTTCTACTACCAAGATTTACATCTACATAAAGTGTTACCATGGTCACATACTTACTGCACAAAGACCGATTGCACTGTATCCCTTGTCAAATTACCCTGACTTAAACCTCCACACTAAACAAGGTTCCATGGTAACACATACTTATTGTCTGTACATACTTTGCCAGTTTTACTGCAATCATTGTGTTGTCATTTGTTGTCAGAATACCTGTATGTAACAGAGCGCAGGAATTATATAAATTTAAATCACTGCCTCCGCTAGGAATCGAACCCGGGACTTCTGGCTTACTAGTCTTACGCTCAACCGATCGAGCTAAAGAGAAGATCTCTCTAGCCGAGCGGTATATTGCGGCTAGTATTTACCAGGGCTACATACTCACCCTCCGGGAAAGAACTTGTCCTCGAGTTTCCAGGAGTAACAGCGATGCTTGTGGAGCAATCCTGAGTTTATCCCTGGGTCCCTACATGGGCGCCAATGTAACAGAGCGCAGGAATTATATAAATTTAAATCACTGCCTCCGCTAGGAATCAAACCCGGGACCTCTGGCTTACTAGTCTTACGCTCAACCGATCGAGCTAAAGAGAAGATCTCTCTAGCCGAGCGGTATATTGCGGCTTGTATTTACCAGGGTTACATGTACACAGACTTAAATCTATACAAAGAACATACCTGTACCATAATTATAATTATCGTCTGTACAAACTCCACCATCTGTAATGTATCCATTGCTGCCATAGTAACGAGACATACACCTACACACAGACCATGGTTACCATGGTTACATACTTACTGTCTGTAAAAACTCCACAATCTGTACTGTATCTATTGCTGAGTTAGTACCCAGACTTACACCTGTACACAGAACATTAGGTTACCATAGTAACATACTTACTGGCTGTACAAACTCTACCAGTTGTACTGTATCCATTGCTGTCATAGTAACCAGACTTACACCTGTACACAGAACATAAGGTTACCATAGTAACATACTTACTGGCTGTACAAACTCCACCAGTTGCGCTGTATCCATTGTTGTCATAGTAACCAGACTTACACCTGTACACAGAACATTAGGTTACCATAGTAACATACTTACTGGCTGTACAAACTCCACCAGTTGAACTGTATCCGTTGCTGTCATAGTAATCAGACTTACACCTACAAACATTTCCTTCTGAATCACCAGCTATACACTCAGAATTTGAAACTCCACATGTATATGTAACACCACATAGCTGACTCAGTTCTGCCTCTGTAAATAAACAGACAAACACAAACTGAACTACAGTTCCACATCTGATTTATGGTTGGTCCTGTTATATAAATGGTTCGGTTTTGCTGTGAAATCATCAATTCTCATCTAAATGTTTTGATATATATTCAATATTCATTCAGTTTGTATCAGTTAGAAATTAAAAGTATTACATTTTTTGATAGAATGATAGGTCAATCGGTTTGGAGAGGATGTATTCATGTGACAGTTACAGTAATTATACATTTGTACCACTACTGATAAGCCCTGCGCATTCTCAAAATTTGACTCATATGTTTATTTCGCATTTTCAGAAAACATCAGAATATAACTAATGTTAATGTTTGACCATTCTTTCTTTGTCATTGAGTAAGAAATGTCATGTAACCTTGGTTAGTACAATGAACCATTACATTTTAGGAAAGAAAAGTGGCCAACTACATCTCTCTTTTTTTATCATATTAAAAACTTTCTTTTGCTGTGCATCTGTATTTTTTCTAAATCACATTGATTGATGCTGAAGACCAGGATGTATCAAGAAAAGTGATTTAAAAAGAATTGGTATGGTAAACAGAACTTTGTTTTGAATACATAGTCTCATCAATATTGAAATGAGAATTTGCACACTACGTCAAAGTACAGGCACTATACATTGATGAAGATTAAACTACCATGTAATCAAATTAAGCATTTAGGAAACATTTTAAAAGCATTATGACATTATACAGATACTGGCTTACGTGTGTTAACTGTGACAGCGTCAGATTCAATCTGTTGTGGAGTACTACGACTTCCTGTCTCTATTGAGATGACCTTGAAGACATATGTTGTGCTCTGTGACAGCCCTGTTATAGCTGTGGTTGTTACTTTCTCTACTTGAGAGGTTCCTTCTACAGTGTCACTACCACTCAGCCTCCAGACAACAGTGTAACTGGAAACCTGAGAGGGAGTTGCAGATTCTGTCCAACTGATGGTGACACCTGTAGTAGTTACTGATGAGGATGTGACACTAGTGACCTTCAGGGCACTCACTGGAAATAATTTCATTACACATGATTAATTACACAAACATTGGTTATAGTGAACATTCTATAATGTGTGTTTCTTATTGATGTCATAGTACATGTATGTGACATAAGAATACACAATAAAACAGAGTATTTATTTTTACTCTATGTAAGACAAAAGACAATGAATATAATAGCAAACCTTACACAGATAAAGAGAAGATATCCAAAAGATCTTAAGAGGCACTGACTACCTTAAATAATCAGTTCTATGTTAGTTTCTGTACTTTTCTCCTCTTTCCTATTAAGTTCTATCAACATGATGTAGTGACAAAATATAAACATCCTTCTATTACTCTGTTAATGATCTTTTTCAAAATCGAACATGTACAACCAAAGACACCCAGAAGCTGATTTATTATTCCAATTGGTATCAAAATGAATAAGCACGACTACAAAACTATAAACAATACACAACTTACCTGGAGTACAGACACCACCAGGTGTACTATAAACAGGAGGCCCATGGGGCCTGTATCGCTCACCTGGTTGGATTAGACCAAATGTCGAAATAATGTTCATATTCAATTTGTTTTATTTGTAAAACTCTAACAATGCTATATATGGTTATAGTGTGGGAATCCGAACTGCTTTAAAGATTAATGAAGTCCAGACTCTCTAAGGTCTGAAAGACCTCAAGAATTGTTTATAGAACATGTATTCATCACTTTATGACTAGTAGCGATTTAAAGGAATTATACCTCTATTTCACCTATTGGGCCCAGCCCCTTTGGCCCTGCGGGGGTCAGAGTCACCATTTATGCAAAATCTGTTCCCCTGTTTCTGACCAAATTGGGTTCATATCCATTCATAACTTGATGACTAGTAGCGATTCAAAGGAATTACCTCTATTTCCCCCACTGGGCCCCGCCCTTTTGGCCCCTATAGGGTCAGAGTCACCATTTATGCAAAATCTGTTCACCTTCCCCAAGGATGTTTCTGATCAAATTGGGTTCAAATCCATTCATAACTTTATGACTAGTAGCAATTTAAAGGAATTACCTCTATTTCCCCCACTGGGCCCCGACCTTTTGGCCCCTTTAGGGTCAGAGTCGCCATTTATTCACAATCTGTTCCCCTTCCCCCAAGGATGTTTCTGACTAAATTTGGTTCAAATCCATTCATAACTTTATGACTAGTAGCAATTTAAAGGAATTACCTCTATTTCCCCTATTGGGCCCCACCCCTTTGGCCCCTCCGGGGTCAGAGCCACCATTTATGCAAAATCTGTTCCCCTTCCCCCAAGGATGTTTCTGACCAAATTGGGTTCAAATCCATTCATAACTTTATGACTAGTAGCGTTTCAAAGGAATTACCTCTTTTTCCCCCGCTGGGCCCCGCCTTTTTGGCCCCTTTAGGGTCAGAGTCACCATTTATTCACAATATGTTCACCTTCCCCCAAGGATGTTTCGGAACATATTGGGTTCAAATCCATTCATAACTGTATGACAAGTAGCGATTTAAAGGAATTACCTCTATTTCCCCCACTGGGCCCCGCCCTTTTGGCCCCTCAGGGGTCAGAGTCACCATTTATGCAAAATCTGTTCCCCTTCCCCCAAGGATGTTTCTGACCAGATTGGGTTCAAATCCATTGATAACTTTATGATTAGTAGCGATTTAAAGGAATTACTTCTATTTCCCCTATTGGGACCTGCCCTTTTGGCCCCTCGGAGGTCAGTGTCACCATTTATGCAAAATAGGTTCCTCTTCCTCCAAGGAAGTTTCTGACCAAATTGGGTTCAAATCCATTCATAACTTTATGACAAGTAGCGATTTAAAGGAATTACCTCTATTTCCCCTATTTGGCCCCGCCCCTCTGGCCCCTTGGGGGTCAGAATCACCATTTATGCAAAATCTGTTCCCCTTCCCCCAAGGATGTTTCTGACCAAATTGGGTTCAAATCCATTCATAACTTCATGACTAGTAGTGATTTAAAGGAATTACCTCTATTTCCCCCACTGGGCCCCGCCCCTTTGGCCCCTCCGGGGTCAGAGCCACCATTTATGCAAAATCTCTTCCCCTTCCCCCAAGGATGTTTCTGAACAAATTGGGTTCAAATCCATTCATAACTTTAGGACTAGTAGCGATTTAAAGGAATTACTTCTATTTCCCCTATTGGGCCCCGCCCCTTTAGCCCCTTTGGGGTCAGAGCCACCATTTATGCAAAATCTGTTCCCCTTCCCCCAAAGATATCTCTGACCAAATTGGGTTCAAATCCATTCATAACTTTATGACAAGTAGCGATTTAAAGGAATTACCTTTATTTCCCCTATTTGGCCCTGCCCCTTTGGCCCCATGGGGGTCAGAATCACCATTTATGCAAAATCTGTTCCCCTTCCCCCAAGGATGTTTCTGCCCAAATTGGGTTCAAATCCATTCATAACTTTATGACTAGTAATGATTTAAAGAAATTAACTCTATTTCCCCTATTGGGCCCCGCCACTTTGGCCCCTCCGGGTCAGAGCCACCATTTATGCAAAATCTCTTCCCCTTCCCCCAAGGATGTTTCTGACCGAATTGGGTTCAAATCCATTCATAACTTTATGACAAGTAGCAATTTAAAGGAATTACCTCTATTTCCCCTATTGGGACCCGCCCCTTTAGCCCCTTTGGGGTCAGAGCCACCATTTATGCAAAATCTGTTCCCCTTCCCCCAAAGATATTTCTGACCAAATTGGGTTCAAATCCATTCATAACTTTATGACTAGTAGCGATTTAAAGGAATTACTTCTATTTCCCCTATTGGGACCCGCCCCTTTGGCCCCTCCGGGGTCAGAGCCACCATTTATGCCAAATAGGTTCCTCTTTCTCCAAGGAAGTTTCTGACCAAATTGGGTTCAAATCCATTCATAACTTTATGACAAGCAGCGATTTAAAGGAATTACCTCTATTTCCCCTATTTGGCCCCGCCCCTCTGGCCCCTTGGGGGTCAGAATCACCATTTATGCAAAATCTGTTCCCCTTCCCCCAAGGATGTTTCTGACCAAATTGGGTTCAAATCCATTCATAACTTTATGACTAGTAGCGATTTAGAGGAATTACCTCTATTTCCCCTATTTGGCCCCACCCCTTTGGCCCCTTGGGGGTCAGAGTCACTATTTATGCAAAATCTGTTCCCATTCTGCCAAGGATGTTTCTGGCCAAATTTGGTCAAAATCCAATAGGAACTTTTTGACTAGTAGCGATTTGAAGCAAATGTTGACGGACGGACGGACGGACGACGGACGGACGGACGACGGACGCCGCGCCATGGCATAAGCTCACCGGACCTTCGGTCCAGGTGAGCTAACAATATACAACTTACTTAGAGTAGAGACACAACCAGTTGCACTATAAACAATATACAACTCACTTGGAGTACAGACACCACCAGGTGTACTATAAACAATATACAACTTACCTGGAGTACAGACACCACCAGGTGTATTATAAACAATATACAACTTACCTGGAGTATATACACCACCAGGTGTTCTATAAACAATATACAACTTACCTGGAGTACAGACACCACCAGGTGTACTATAAACAATATACAACTTACTTGGAGTACAGACATCGCCAGGTGTTTTATAAACAATATACAACTAACTTGGAGTACAGACACCACCAGGTGTACTATAAACAATATACAACTTACCTGGAGTACAGACACCACCAGGTATACTATAAACAATATACAACTTACTTGGAGTACAGACACCACCAGGTGTATTATAAACAATTTACAACTTACCTGGAGTACAGACACCACCAGGTGTACTATAAATGATATACAACTTACTATGAGTACAGACATCGCCAGGTGTACTATAAACAATATACAACTCACTTGGAGTACTGACACCACCAGGTGTACTATAAACAATATACAACTTACCTGGAGTACAGACACCACCAGGTGTACTATAAACAATATACAACTTACCTGGAGTACAGACACCACCAGGTGTACTATAAACAATATACAACTTACCTGGAGTACAGACACCACCAGGTGTATTATAAACAATATACAACTTACCTGGAGTACAGACACCACCAGGTGTATTATAAACAATATACAACTTACCTGGAGTACAGACACCACCAGGTGTACTATAAACAATATACAACTTACCTGGAGTACAGACACCACCAGGTGTACTATAAACAATATACAACTCACTTGGAGTACAGACACCACCAGGTGTACTATAAACAATATACAACTTACCTGGAGTACAGACACCACCAGGTGTACTATAAACAATATACAACTCACTTGGAGTACAGACACCATCAGGTGTACTATAAACAATATACAACTTACCTGGAGTACAGACACCACCAGGTGTATTATAAACAATATACAACTTACTTGGACTACAGACACCATCAGGTGTATTATAAACAATATACAACTTAACTGGAGTACAGACACCACCAGGTGTACTATAAACAATATACAACTTACTTGGAGTACAGACACCACCAGGTGTACTATAAACAATATACAACTTACTTGAAGTACAGACACCACCAGGTGTACTATAAACAATATACAACATACTTGGAGTACAGACACCACCAGGTGTATTATAAACAATATACAACTTATTTGGAGTACAGACACCGCCAGGTGTACTATTAACAATATACAACTTACTTGGACTACAGACACCACCAGGTGTATTATAAACAATATACAACTTATTTGGAGTACAGACACCGTCAGGTGTACTATAAACAATATACAACTTACTTGGAGTACAGACACCACCAGATGTATCGTAGCCATTATTGTCGAAGTAGCCGTCATTACATCGACAAACATTTAAAGTACAGGAGGCAGTGGTGGTGTCTTCACACACCACAACAGGTTGACCACTCCCACAGGACACAGACAGTGTTGCCTCTGATTAATAAATGTATCAATATAATTTTCATTCTAATGTTAAGCCTTGTATTAAACAAAGACAATGAAATCTAAAACATGTCAGCTTAACAAAAAGAACAATGGGGTAAAATACTACAGACCCAAAATGGGTAAAAATGCTGTATATCTACGTATTATACATTTAATTCTGTTACATATCAATTTTTACTTACATTGTGCACAACAGACAAGAAGATTTTCTGTTTAAACTATTGAAGATCTGATGCTTTAGTGTGTAACTTACATGTAGGGACGATATGTCACTTGATGATTTCTAATTGTAGTTCAATTCTTTAATCTTACTGATCACTTACTCATTGAAACTGTAGTAGGAGAATCAGATTCTACTTCCTGTGTGACTGTTCGGCTTCCAAACTCTAACGTCTTCACATTAAATGTGTAGGTAGCACCACTGGTAAAACCAGAAATAGAAGCAGATGATGCTGGTTTAAAAACATCCTGTGACATCAAGCCATTAGATGTAGCTGGGGTCCATATGACCTGGTACTTATTCACCTGACTGGTATCTGATGGTGGTTTCCAGGTTACACTCACTGTGTCTGTCCCTGGTGTGACAGATACACCGGTCACCTTCAGATCTGACACTGTAATAAACATTGATAATTTAATACACATATGATTATCAATACTGTTTATAATACAGTTAACATGTTGTTACTGTAGAGTTGACAAGTAATTGTGGTCCTCTTAGACTAATCATTGATTCATTAACATGGTGTAGGTGTAGATGGTCAGTGAAATGTGTATGGAGTGGTTGTGTAGCCCAATCATATCAATTTAGAACTGTATGCAATCCCAAACATAGGTAATACCCCAGAAGGAGCTAATGCTTTTATTTAATGGAAGACCATTATCTTATCAACAAGAGTTCCATCGGTCTTACTGGTCACCATAGTTCTGAAATGAATACTAACATGTACAATGTTTTGTTTATGAAATAAAACTAAACATACCTCAACCCTGTGACCTTGAAAGTAGATTTTAACAAACGTGGTACCAATTCATCACAGAATGGTAATTATGATTGCTTAGTACTTTTTGTTATTTAGACGAAGAGGTGTTAACATAGTTCAAGGTAGGTCAAACACTCTTAATTAAGCATACCATTGTATCATGATCCAAGTTAAAATTAATTCCAGGAGAAATTCAACAAATGATGGTCAAAAATTGTGATTCCCCTATACAGTGTTTTAAACTAATAGTGAAGTTTACACCCTTTCAAAGGGCAAACATCATAGGCTCATGAATTCACAATTTTGGTATATGAAGAGTATTTGATTCTACCTTCTGTTGACAAGATGATGTTAATTTGACCCTTTTTATTCCTGCCCAACAGCCAAGGGGGTCAGTCATAGCCAACATGTACATGTGCATACCAGCAAACTGGCACCCCGTGCTGATATTGTTAGAATTGAATTCCAAAAGAAATCAAACAAATTAGAGTCAAAAATGAGATTTCTCTATATAAGCAGGGGCAAACATGAGACCCCGAGGGTACTGAAATTCACAGTTTTGGTAAAGCATCAATCATAAGACCCTTCCATCAAGGGAAAGTATTTGATTCTACCTTATTTTAGTCTTGAGAAGAAGATTTTTTAAATTTCAGTCAACTTGACCCTTTTGGCTTGTCCCTCAGTCCACTTTGTGGTTGGGACCATACAGTACACATTTTTTTTTTACCTTCACAATAGAAGGTTTCTGCAAAATTTGATAACAATTGGTTTGGAATTTTCTGAGAAGAAGTTGAACATGTAAATTGATTAAGGGAGCACAATGTACAACAAGTGATGACAGACAAAAGGCATGCAATCAGAATGGTACTTTGTGGTTTTTCTGTCACCTTAGGTGACCTAAAACCAAAAAGGGCTCAATTTTGATATGGCAACAACCGTTCAGTGATGAAAGTTTGTTTTACATCAATACCATTTTTAATGATTTGAATACATTTACATAGTAGTAACATTGAGTAGACAACACATGTCATAACATATGATTAACATTAATGATCTGATGTATAAAACTAATCAAGATACCAAAGTTAATTGCTTGGAGACTTACTAGATGTACAAGTGCCACCATTTGTATCATATCCATCACTGTCAAAAAATCCTGCCTTACACCTGCACACATTCCCTCCAGTACACTCTGCATTGCCATCAGAACATTGGGACACACCAGTCAGCGCACTGTTACAAGAATCGCTTAATGCAATCTCTGAAAAAAGACAAAATATATGTGTAAAATCATTAACCTCCTAAATTGGGACACTCAAATCAGGGCACTGTTACAGAAATGTTTATTGATAGTTCTGGAAAAAAAAGTAAAAAAAAAGATTAGCAAACTAAACCTGCAGACCTCCAAACTTGGGACATGCATGCCTATCAGGGCAATGTAAATGAAAACACTTTAAGCAGGCCCTGACAAATGAGAAAAGTAAATAACATAAGTTTGCTGTGCACATTTACCATTTTACCACTGTAACACTATTAGATATAGTGATAAATATAATTACAGAATTAATACAAAACTGCATCTCCAATCTAAAATTTTTTT
>NC_047019.1:31794875-31824835 GCF_902652985.1 Pecten maximus
TGTAAATGAGTATTTGTACATAGGAAATGACTATTACCCCACCCCCCTTCTTTTTCTTCCATCTTTCCCTTTTCTCCTTCTCTCCTTTATAGATTTTTTTTATTTATATATATATATTGCATTCACTGCTGTCCATTATGTATTGATTTATATTATGTACTAGAGAGAGAGCGTTACTAAGTTGGAAAAACAATCCCAATTGTCAACAATTTATGACAATAAAATATGTTTAAATGAAATAAATGCTACTACAATTGAAGTAACTAATTAGGATATAAATTAGATATAAATTATCAATGCCACATCATTGAATCTGATACACAAGGATATTTTTATGAACCTGATTCATATTCTAATAGGAAGCTCAACCACCTTAAAACTGACGAACTATTAACTTCAAAATATATGAAAAAGTGGGAAATTTTTCAAAATATTTCCAACAATCAATTTCTATTTCATCATATCAAGATTTATGATGATTACACCAAATGAGAACAGTATGTGAGGTATAATTATGAATTTGGAAATCTTTTAAAAAAACTCATGGAGTTTTGATGCAAAAAAAAGTTCAAAATTAGAAGGGAGTTGATTACATTTGTTATTAAATGTGTGATCCATGGATCATTTCGTTCCACCATATCATCATAGCAGGATTTTAATATACAATTATTTGTTTTACGTAATTTTGACCAATATTTGAATATTCTTATTTTTCTATCAATGTATAACGGTAACCTACCTAACTCAAAATACAAGAAAACATTTGGAGTAGACTGTCTTACTCCCAACAACTTTTTTAAAAACCTAATGTGTATTTTCTCAATATCGTTTGCTTTGTGGAACCCCCAAATTTCACTTCCATATGATAACACGCTATTAATATAAGTGTGAAATACTGCTATACATGTTTCAAAATTGAAATGATTCGTTTTATATACATTTATCATCGCAAACAAAGCTTTGCGACCCTGCTCTGCTATTTTCTTTTAAGTTTGTAGAAATTTACCGTTATAATTTAACATTAATCCTAGATAATTGAAACTGTCTACCACTTCAATTTCCTTATCACCATAAAACCACTTTTCATTTTCTTTAGTTCTACCCCCATTACTAAATACAACAATTTTTGTTTTGTCAACTTTAACTGTAAGACTCCATTTCTTTGTGTACTCCTGTAAGGAGTCGAGCATCTGTTGTAAACCATCTATGCTTTCAGACATGATAACCATATCGTCTGCATACATTAATAAAAACAAATTAATTGTTTGTATTTCAACTGACAGAGAGTTATTTTTTACAAAGTCTATTTCTAAATCATTAACATATAATGTATACAAAATCGGCGAGAGAATTTCCCCCTGGAATAATCCACATTCACATTTGAAAAAATCTGTCAAACCATAATATTTTACACAACATCTAACATTGCTATACAAAGATCTAATTATTTTCAACATCTTTCCATCTATACCTTCTTTGACCAACTTAAACCATAAATTTTGCCTACTTATAAAATCAAATGCAGTTTTCGGCGAAACAATGCTCAAGAAAAAATAATGAATTAAAAATAACTTCCATATTTTTCACTCCCATGATCGTTATTAAAGAGATATTTACGGTTGTTTCCCCCTCAACTCATTATTTTGGTACCGATAATGATTATCTGCTGATTTCCCACGTACAGAAACGCATTTCTGGCGTCATTTTCACGTTACAGGAAACTTTTATTCGTTTTTTTTATAACACTATATATTGTTATATCAATTAAAACGGCCGATGTTTTTGTGATGATAGATCTTAGAGCCTATGCCTGCAATGATTTCACTGAAAAGAAAACCCATTGTACATACAACTTAAATGGCGAAATTATCAAAATAAATAAAATGTATGCAGTATTATAGGAAACATAGAATAAAAGAAAACAGAAAAGCTTGTACAAAAACGTAATAGTTGTTAAAAGTGTTATGTAAGTTCGAGAACGCTTTTAATAAAAACAATTGTGAGATACCCAAAAAAACACAATTAGGAAAAAGGTAGAATGATGCTGTTAAGCGATATTTCGATGTCATTGACCAGAAGCATCAATAACTCAATATTAAAAAAAAAAGGAAAGAAAAACCAAAAAGTACTCGCCAAAGCCCAGGATAAACTTTGTATGTGAGTTGTGATTCTTTTCAAATACATTTAGTTGATATAATGTGACTAAAATCATATAAATGGTCACATCAAAATCATTTCATAATATCATACAAAGACTATAAATATGATACAAAGCCAGTTTGTAGGAATTGTATTATTTCCTTCACACACTGACTTGCTTGCTAGGTTGAACCCCAATGTTACTATACAATGTACATGGATACAATAGCATTCTTAGAACATTTTATAATATTTAAACAGTAATTCATATGATGACAATTTTAAACCTCTTGATTTGTGGTCAAAAGATTTACCGTTTAATTAGCCCCTAGGAATGGTCCGTCCAAATAAAAATGTTCATGCTATCAAACTCTTATCTCAGTACTAGACCAGTACATCATGAAATAATCATAAACAAGTTGTAATCCATACTTAGTCTAGTTTGAGGTGCTATAACAAGAATTCCACAGAAGTGGATGTGATCGCAAAGAAACTGATACTATTTAAACAAAAAGGAAAGATTTTTTTTTTGGTATGTTTGAAGGTCATTTTGAATTCAAGACAGATAAAGCACATATATGACAGAGACCATCTATAATACCCAAGCAGGTTTAATTACACATTTGTAGGTAAACAGTTTATTCAATAGTCTCTACCTCTTTTCTGAGAACTACCAGTTACCACGTACAAGTCATTATTTCATGTACCAGGTAATTGAAATAACACTTCAAGGGACAGCTAACTAGCTAATTGTGTAAAAAAGTGTTATTTATTATGATGAAATGATTTCATGGTGCATCCTCAGTGGGGCTTAATTTTCACTTAGCAGTAGTTTGTTTCTTTTCCTGTTAAGACCTTTCAGAGAGCTCATTATCTGATAAAAAAATCTAGTAGCTCTCCTGAAGCTTCATTACTTGACTTGAGGTATCGCACAGAAACCCATTTTCTTTTTTTAGTAATTGACCTTGACCTTTAACTTCCGGACTTGAAACGCATTCCTAAGCAAGCCCCTTTGGTAAGGAAGGCATGTATGAAGTTTGAACTTGATTAGACTAAGGAAACTTGAGTTATGGCATGGAAATTAATTTTCTATTTATAGTAACAGTGACCTTGACTTTTGACTTTCGGGTCTGAAAAGCAATGCAATGCAAGCACTTTTGGTAATGAAGGTCTGTATGAAGTTTGAGCTTGATGAGCCCAAGAAAACATGAGTTATGGCATGTGAACTAATTTTCCCTTTTTAGAAATAGTGACTTTGACCTTTGACCTTAAGGCCTGCAAAGCAATCTCATGCAAACATCTTTGTTAAGGAAGGTATGTATGAAGTTTGAGCTTGATGAGCCAAGAAAAACTTGAGTCATGGCACATAAACTCATTTTCTCTTTTAAGTAACAGTGACCTTGACCTTTAACTTCCGGATCTGAAATACAATCCCAAGCAAGCCCTATTGGTAAGGAAGGCATGTATGAAGTTTGAACTTGATTAGACTAAGGAAACTTGAGTTATGGCATGGAAACTTATTTTTTATTTTTAGTAACAGTGACCTTGACTTTTAAACTTCGGGTCTGAAAAGCATTCCGATGCAAGCACTTTTGGTAAGGAAGGTCTGTATGAAGTTTGGATTTAATCAGCCCAAGGAAAATTGAGTTATTGAACAGACATATCATGTGCCGACGCCGACGTCGCTGCCAACACTGGGGTCCCTATATATGTCCTCACTTTTGCAGGCGACACAAACATTTGTTTGGGGTGTTGAAATCTCACATTGTGTACAAATGAATGTCATGGACACTCGTAAAAAATGAAACAAAAGCTCTCAGTGTACATATTGTCTCATGTAAAGAATCAGAAGTTAGTTAATGGCTGTCATTTTGTTTTGTCATAACGGGTTTCTGGTGCCATGCTTTACCTCACTACCAACAATATACTGTCCATTTTCTTTACAATGTAATTTTTTAACTTGGCATTAGAATGTGTCCTATAGTGATAGATTCTACAAAATTTAATTTGTCGCACCAAAACGAACATTGAAGCCAATTAGAAGCTAACAAATTGTGGCCATAATGTTCAATCAGAATATGACAATCGGCATATGATCCATATCCCTGTCTTTTTGTTTTATTTATCTTATTAATTGTGTCTACATTTCGATCAACATCACTTTACTTTCATGCTCTGTTTGTCATGAGAATATGTATCTTGAGTACAGGTTCTACGACAGTAAGAACATTCTACCAACATTTGAACTATATCTCATTTAAGTGTCGATATAGTAACCAGATTTTCGGACACATTATTTGAATACTTACTTTGAGTACATGTACCACCAACATTAGTAGTATCTCCATCGTTGTCATAGTAACCAGAATCACACACACACATGGTACTACAAATGGCATTTGGGTCAGCACAGTCACCACATGTGTTTCCCAGTAGGCTTTCTGTAAAAAATATATTCAAAATATTCAAAATTGTCTCCACTTATCCTATACCAGGCACTGATTTGCTTGCACTCAATTGACCTTTGACTTTCTGTCAAGGTCACACTGCACTTTGCCAGTAGTGTGATGAAGGTATACATAAATTTTCAACAAAATATCTTTAACAATTTGTTATTGCCTCATAAGAATTTAATTCGGTAGACATTTTATAACTTTAGAGTTTGCACTTGGGCATTACATTTTTAGATTAAGGTCATAGTGATGTAAGTTAATGCATTAAACATTGACTTTAGGTAATGCAAGTATAATACAAGTTTTGGTGAGTCATATCCTTAAGCGTAAGAAGAATTTACATGGTCTGAACAAAATTTGCACTTACATACACTTTCACCTTGAGGTCATGGTCAAAATGATCAAATGACAGAGCAGCGCACTACTCAATCTTCAATGGTTTAGAAGTAATGGTAAATAATTAAAATATATTAATTGGTATGGTTTCGCAAACTGCATTAATAATATTTATTGTTTTCTTGATCAGATTGTGTATTCATACATTTTTTAAAACCATACAAACATTCAGGAGACAAGCTATGCTTTTGCAGATTGAATAAATAAATTAGATAATTGCTTTTGGACCTATTTCTGCAGTTTTTTTATAATTATCCTAATGAGAGTTGTCTTACTTGAAAAATGTTGAACCGTATAAATTGTCTAATGTGAACATTTTCCCAATGTTTTTTTCAGTTTCACTCCAAGAAGGAATAGTGTCACTCCAGAGCAACTCTTTTACCAGATATCAACAGCCTAGTACAAATATAAAGTGATGTGTTAAAACCTTTTAGCATTTGCACCAAAAACTTAAAGCCACATACTCTCGAATAAACAAAGAAATATTCTAGGTCCAAAAATTATAAAAATCTTTTTTTTTTTTTTTAATCTTTAAGTTTAACTCCGGCAGGGGATATTTCAACTCTAGAAGGACTCTATTGCCAAATATCAGCACCCTAGTACAATTATAAAGTGATGTATTCATACCTTTCAACACTTGCACCAAAAACTTAAAGCCACATACTCCTGAAGAAACATATATCAATGTTTACATTTTGAGCTTTTTACAGTTTTCAGACTTGATACATACCTAACAGACTATCGTGAATAAGAAACTGAAAATAAATGTGTATTTATGAAAGAATACAGGGAATTCCAAAAAATAATAACTGTGGCTGCCGGACCAAGTTTCTCTGAAAATTAGTCCCACAATGCAACGGGGAACTTCAAAAGCGTGGACCTGGAAAAACACAGATAGATTCTCCCAAAAACAAGATGCAAAAGTGAGTGGAATCTGCAAAACCTGAGTATTTTCTTAAGAAAGGAAATTATTCGTTTGAACTTAGCAAGAAAAGAAAAGTGAATAGACTTGAATTCTGATTTTGCCGGACGTCTAATGGATTGCTGGTTAGCTTTTGAACATTGTCAACTTCACCGATCTAATATTTTATTGATGTTTATAGTTGCATGCATATTGCTACATCTTAAAATTAAGTATTTAAATGTAAACTTTGTATATTTTGTTCATTTATTACGCGAATATTCTGGTAATATGTTCAAATGAAAGTGTTATGAGGCAAAGTTCACGTATGCTCGATATGTAAACAAAGGCCATGTTTTTAGTTTAGGTGCAGCGCACGTTGTTCTCTGCTCCGTGACAAATCTTGCAATAAATATAAATGCGGCGGTTCATTTCTATACACTGATGCCTCAAGGACTCCCCCAGTCAAAAGTCCAGGCCCGTGGTCATTTTAATGTTAGGAGAGTGTGAATAAACCTCTTGAATTGCCATTCATACATGCGTACAACTAGAATTAAAGGTTGTTTGGGAGTGTGGAGCTTTAACCAAAAAACTTTCAGAAAACTGTTTTTCCCCAAAAAATCTTTTAGTTTAACTCCAGATGGGGATTATAAGTTTAACCCCCACAGGGACCATATTACCGTAAATTACTATGCCTTTCAACACTTGCACCAATAACGTAACATTTGAAAAACCAACGCCAATGCCGACGTTGAAGCCAATGCCGGAGTGTCAACATAAGCTCTCCCTCTTCTTCGAAGAGACGAGCTAAAAAGCTAGATCACTGATAAGTCTTCAAGGGCCCCATCATATGGCAAGGGAGCAAAATATAAATCACATAATCTCCCTAACAGAAATGGAAATACACATATCAATCTCTTTTGATATAGTTCATTTGTGTTATTTTCATCCTATGTATGTCTCAGAACCAGGGTTATATTCAGAGATCCGCTTTTCAACTGAATGTCTAATTATAACTTTGTTTTATAAGGTCTTAACAAAATTTTCATTAAAGAAAGATACAAAATTGGACCCTAAACTTTGACCCAGTAACCCGGATATTGACAAGAGGACTCCAAAATTCCAACCAGCTTTGATAACCTCAAAACAAATAGAAATCAGTGAAACCATCAAGAATTGTGACTTGACTTCTGACTCAGTGACCTTGACTTCTACACAATAACCTTAAAATTTAGTCAGTTGACTCCTTCTTTAATTCAAAACAAGTTTGGTTCATCATGACTAGACAAAATGTTTATTAGCAAAAGGATACAAAATATAACTTTGATATTTTACCAATTATCAGTGAAAAGATAAAAAAAAATCTTACCTTTGACACCATGACCTTGACCTTTGGTCAGCTGACACCTTTTTTAATTCTGACAACCTTTGCTTCATAATGCCGTAACAAAATGTTCATTAGTGAAAAGATACAAAAGGATGACCTTAACCTTTGACAACAAAACCTTGACCATTCAGCTGACTCCTCGTTTAATTCTTGACAACTTTGGGAACCCACATGTAATGTTTCAGAAATATCCCTCTTGCAGTTTTCATAAAACAGCAATAACAATCTCCCATGCTCAAAAACGAAGGTGGTCGCCTTTCGGCCAACTTGTTTCTAGATCAGACTCAAAATAAAAACAGCACAATAAGGGACCAAGGGAAACTCACATATGAAGTTTGAGAAAATTCCTTCTGGTACATTTCCAGAAATAGTGATAATAAGGATTGATCATGGACGGACGGACGATGAACTTACGATAGACCATGGATGCAGAGTAATACAAATAGCCCACCATCTGATGATGACAGGGTGGTGGGCTAAATATTTGAATAGTATGAAACTAAAAACAGAAGAAAGTCTTGTTTAGTTTATTTTTCCTCCAGGGCTACATTTGTATCATCAATATAGCTGTAATTTGTTTTACATATTTCATTCATTCTAAACGTTTTTTCAAACAGTAGAAAACCTTACTTGTTGTAACCATCAATGGTGTTGTTGTTACTTGTTGTTCAGTAGTCTGACTTCCAGATTCAATCGTCCTTACATAGAAGCTGTATTGTGATGCTGACTGTAATCCTGTGACTTGTAGATATGTAGATGTATCACCAGTTTTGCTGCCATCTCCTGCAGTACTGGTCCATGTCACCTCGTACCTGGTGACCTGACTACTGTAAGTGGACGGGGCTGCCCAGCTGATAGTGACAGAGTTGGCCCCAATGTTTGAGGATCCCACTGAACTCACCACTAGGTTGTTTACTGGAATGATATTTCATAACTGCTTTATAGTAGTCTAAGAGTTCATTCATAAACTCATATATGATGACATCAAACTAATATGACCATTGTGTATAGATTTTAACACATGATATATGATACCAGATACATTAAACCTAATGAAAAACATGTAACACTGATTTTTATCGTTAAACAGAAAATGTCTAGCTACAGTGTAGCTGGCAAAACCATTAAAAATACATGTATTTATTATAAAGTCTTCATTGAATATAATTATCCTATTTCAATTGGCTGTCAAAAGTTGTGGAACCTGATTTAACTGCTGGGGTAAAGATAACCTACAACATGTTATTGACCTGATCACAGGATTGAGATTTGCTTTACATGTAATACATATAGAGAACCTTTGATAAAATGTCGAGTCCATGTATTAAGGTAATATTATAACTGTACATAAAACAAATGCACTGCCAGGGTAGTTAGAATCTTTATGAGGAAGCATCCTGGAAAGACAAAGTTTATTGAGTTTTTAAAACTTACGATTGACACATTCACCATCAGCTGTACCAAACCCATTGCTATCAAAAGTTCCTGTGTTACATCTACATATGTTGTCAGTGGCACAAACAGCTCCACTGTTTACACACTGGACAACTCCTACTAAACTATTATCGCAGGTCTGGCTCAATGCGATCTCTGTAAAATAAAGAAAAATGTGTTTGTTCCTTCTTTGCAACATGGAAAAAGATCTCAGAAATTTTACTTCCATTATAGAAATCAACCACAATAAGTCAAAGATGAACGATAATTTGCATTTAATATCATACAACTTGTATTTATCAAGTTAATGTTTTTCATAGTCAAACATTAAAATTGGTTACATAGGTAAAACTAGATAACTGGCAAGTCAGTGAGGGCTTCTGGTAATCTATGTGTCTCTAAACCAGAACTTAACTCAAGTGTAAAATTACAATGATAGTGAGGCATCTTTTTCATTTTTTTTCCATCCAGAAGGGGTCAGGTATATATATTGACCTCTGACCATTTAACTGTGGTCAGTTATATATATTGACCTCTGACCATTTAACTGTGGTCAGGTATATTGACCTCTGACCATTTAACTGTGGTCAGGTATATTGACCTCTGACCGTTTAACTGTGGTCAGGTATATATATTGACCTCTGACCATTTAACTGTGGTCAGGAATATATATTGACCTCTGACCATTTAACTGTGGTCAGGAATATATATTGACCTCTGACCATTTAACTGTGGTCAGGTATATATATTGACCTCTGACCATTTAACTGTGGTCAGGAATATATATTGACCTCTGACCATTTAACTGTGGTCAGGTATATATTGACCTCTGACCATTTAACTGGTCAAGTATATATATTGACCTCTGACCATTTAACTGTGGTCAGGTATATATATTGACCTCTGACTGTTTAACTGTTGCCAGGTATATATATTGACCTCTGTCTGTTTAACTGTGGTCAGGTATATATATTGACCTCTGACCATCTAACTGTGGTCAGGTATATATTGACCTCTGACCATTTAACTGTGGTCAGGTATATATATTGACCTCTGACCATTTAACTGTGGTCATGTATATTGACCTCTGACCATTTAACTGTGATCAGGTATATTGACCTGATCATTTAACTGTGGTCAGGTATATATTGACCTCTGACCATTTAACTGGTCAGGTATATATATTGACCTCTGACCATTTAACTGTGGTCAGGTATATATATTGACCTCTGACTGTTTAACTGTTGCCAGGTATATATATTGACCTCTGTCTGTTTAACTGTGGTCAGGTATATATATTGACCTCTGACCATCTAACTGTGGTCAGGTATATATTGACCTCTGACCATTTAACTGTGGTCAGGTATATATATTGACCTCTGACCATTTAACTGTGGTCATGTATATTGACCTCTGACCATTTAACTGTGATCAGGTATATTGACCTGATCATTTAACTGTGGTCAGGTATATATTGACCTCTGACCATTTAACTGGTCAGGTATATATATATTGACCTCTGACCATTTAACTGTGGTCAGGTATATATATTGACCTCTGACTGTTTAACTGTTGCCAGGTATATATATTGACCTCTGTCTGTTTAACTGTGGTCAGGTAAATATATTGACCTCTGACCATTTAACTGTGGTCAGGTATATATTGACCTCTGACCATTTAACCTTGAAGGATGCCCATCTACATCGTAAAAGTGAAAATGATATTTGCGGATCTCATAGACAGTAGTATCACAAAATGATTATTCTACAATTGCAGCCATCGCAATATGCTTGTAATACAATTACAGCCATTGCAAAATGCAGCCATTAATAAACGCTACTATAATTGCAGTAACTAATTAGGATATAAATTGTCAATGCCACATCATTAAATCTGATACACAAACACACTTTTATAAACCCGATTCAAATTCTAATAGGAAGCTCAACCACCTTAAATCTGATGAACAATTAAATTCAAAATATATGAAAAAGTGGAAAATTTTTCCAAATATTTCCAACATTCAATTGGTATTTTTATTATATCTAGACCTATGATGATTATATAACCAAATGAGAAGGGTATGAGACTATAATCATGAATTTTGAAGCCTTTTAAAAAACTCTTAAAGTGAATTTTGATACAAAGAAAAGTAGTTCAAAATTAGAAGAGAGTTGATTATATTTCTATATTGAATTATAAACTTTTAAAAATTTACATGATGCATTTTGACTGGTTTTAGTAACATTGACCTTGACCTTTTATTAGGAACTTTTAAACCCTTAATGTACATCCGCATATAACAGTGTAACACCATGCATGTTAATTTTCAACAAGATATCCAAGAGAGATCTTGACATTCACCATTGAATGATCTTTATTTGCTTCATCACAATATTTTCTCTGCTTTAATATGATAACAAGACAAGAGGCTCATTAGCCTTAACAGTCATCTGATTCTAAATACCCTTATATACATCCTCATCATCAGTAGCAAGTATGTATAGTGGCACTGTTGGCCACGGCAGCCATCTTGGATTTTGGACTGACCGAAAAACACTTGGTCAGGACCATCTTAGGATCATTTCAGGTAAGTTAGAACTTAATCTCACTGGTGAAATTTTAGAAGGATTAATCATCCTGACCCCTTGGGTCAGATAACCTATAAATTGAAAAGATTTCTGTAAATTACGAAACGGACATATGGTGATGATGGTGACCTAAAACGTTTGCCCTGCTGGACTGTGACATAACTTTCAAAAATGCTTACAGACAGAAGAGGGACACCCGTATTTAATTCAAATCAAATTTTAATTACAGTCCAGCCTCATTATCTCAAATTCTGATAACTCTGCTTAACTTGAAGTAAACATTCAGTTCCAATGGTAGATTTAAAATATACTTGGTTACCTTGCGTGTAAATACCCTAGCTATCTTTTTATAGCCCTATTGAATTTGAAAAGGTTTGACTTATTTCAGATTAATACTGAACACAATCTATTTAAAAGTAGCATTATGCTATGTAAGCTTAAATCTCACTACGTTACATGAACATCTAACAACATCGCATACGGGATCACGTCAGGATGACCTTTTGGATTAGCCAATCAAATGACTACTTCCAGAATCTTGGAAGTGAATTTATATGACCGAATTAGCATAGCTTGTATAATCTGTCAATTTGTTTCAAGTCATTTCGTCCCCTAAAGCATATTGCTATATACTGTGCCGAAATGGTTTGATTCAGATGCATGTTGTGACGAAATGTTTTGATTCGATGACATCGACAAAATGCAGATTCGCCCTGAAAGTGAAATACACAGATCTCAGAGGTCATGAGAACGTGACCCCATATGGGATGTTGTTAGATGTTCATGAAATATAGTGAGAATGACCATCTAGATTTTAATTAGATTGAATTTGTAGTATCCTAATACACTGAAATTGCAAAATCGGACAATTCAGTACTTTGATAATCCTATTTACATTTCAAATTTTCAGAAGCTTGTAAATTGTCCCATCAAAAACCAGATTTCACCATTGTATTTATCATGTTATATCACACTGATATACTAACTTCAATGAAAATAAGACATCTAAATATTGACCAATCAAATGATGATACAGTGGAACTTCGTTAACTCGAACTCGGTAAACTCGAATACCCCGCTTAACTTGAAGTACCTCGTCAGTCCCGGCCGAATTCTCTCTTTATCTTAGTAAAGAAAACTCGGAAAACTCGAACTCGGAAAACTCGAAAAACTCGGATAATACGAAGTGAAAATTTGGTCCCAACAATAAAAATCCTATTTGAAATGATCGAATAACTCGAACTATAATTTTCGTGTCCAACAACGATCGGTGGTAAACGCCGACATTTTTTAACAGCTAAATTCCGTTTGTAATACTGAATATATTGGCACTACAAACCTACATGCAATTATAAGTGTTGCATAAATTCATTAAAGAAATTGTCGGTGGAATCTTATAAAAACAACTCTTGGTGATAAATGTACTGCTTTACTTAATTCAGGTAATTTCCTAAGGCGGTCGCCGATATCAGTACACACGATAGTCAACAACTCATCTACCCGCTCGCTCAAGCGGAACTAATCTCTGACACACCGGTAGATCTACTCGGCTGATGTTTTTACAGGTGTAGAAATGAAACAGTCACCGGTGCCTACTAAATCTTTAAACTACTGAAACAATAGCGTAATTACTGCCGAGGTGTTCAGAGTACGACTGTAACGGTCAGCGCTGTCTATTAATCGGATAACATGCCAACTCAGTAACAGTAACATTTTATACGCACATGCGCAGCACAACTTCCGTTGCTAATACACATGGAAATTGCGTGGTTATCAATAAAACGTAAGTAGGCCTATCAAACAGCATTTTATATGTCCAATATAAGGTAATGGTTCTGTTACGTTTTACATACGATCTGTGTTAAACTTAAACGGTGAATTCCGTTTTATCGTTATTCTTTTTGCAAACATGACTTGCACATCAGATCGTTATTGAAGTGACTAAGTGAAAGAAATTTAATCGTGACTGTATATCGGCAAAACTACACCAAACTACAAGTGATAGAACGAAACATTACATATATATTTACATGTATTGACCAGTCTTCACACTAAACTGATGAGCGACAGAGCGGAGTTATAATGATTATATAATGTTGACAAATATTGATCAAACTTTTCACCAAAAGTGATAACTCGCTTAATTCGAACACTCGGATAACTCGAAGTTTTTTCGTGGTCCAGTCGACTTCGAGTTAACGAAGTTCCACTGTATATATATTTGCTTAATCAGAGTGCAATTTGTGTTCAACTTAACCAAAGATAACATATATAGTTGAGATCACGAAGTGGAAATCTTAATTAGCATAACCTTCATTTACTGAATATCACCAATTATATCTGGACTTAGTTTTGTGTTTAGCTCAGTTTCTCAATGCATGCAGACTTATCATGTTAAGGAAATAATGTCAAAAAGCTATTCTATATTTTTCTAAAGGTGAAATGATTAGTATATAAGTGTTATAATGATGAATCTTGACAAAAGTTGTTCTTCTTGTTTCTTTATTAATGTTCTGGCTTCGTCTCCTGACTTTCCTATCACTCTTATCTCAAACACTTGTACTTCCTCGAAGACACCCTTCCAAATCTTACTCTCAGAAAGCTTTCATCTTTTTCATGTTAAACTCACACGGGACTCATTCCTATCTTACTAATGCACTATAATGTCACACATATCCTTACACACATCATAGTAACCAGCTTTCTGTACTATATTACCTTAAACTTCTAAAATAATAATAACCTTTACCATATTAAAGTTATCAAACTTAAAGTACCAAAAACATGTCATATGTATGTTATAAAAGCCACTTAAATGATTGCTATTCATTTATCTTCTATCATATTTTAAATCTAATTGTATCATATAAACTACACTAAAATATCCTAACTAAGGATACATCATACATCAATCTAAATTAACTATAACAAATTTAATGAAGCATTTAATATTGTATAAAAACACATCTGTTCTCTGTCTGGTCACTTTCCCTCTCACAGACACTGACCTCACACTGACCACTACACATCTCCTTATCTCTGACCTCGCATGCATCACTTGCAATTGCTCTCTACATCACTTGCTCTCTATCCCTGCCCTATTGGCTAACTAATTAATGAAATGTTCAAATACTCTACTACATAAGCATTAGTCCAAATGGAGACACTGTTCCTTTGTGTGTTAGTGGAGTTGAACTACAAACTTACTTGCAGAACAGACATCACCACTGTCATAGTAGCCTCCGTTACAGACACATTTGTTTCCAGTACAGGTTGACATGGCAGTACATGCATCTGCTATACCATTACAGCCTGTCTCCCCAGCCCGGATTTCTAGTTGTACAGTGTATAAACATTATACCGGAATACATCATGAAGCAAGAGGCCCAGAGGGCCTGTATTGCTCACCTGGATTTCATAAGATATGAAACAAGAATGATGATTAAGTATATTTGTCACTGGTATATTGCTATGTCAATATATCATAGGCATTTTATATGGATATGTGAGGTTTTTATCCCAAAAAAATACATTAAACCATGAAATGATTTACTTTTGGTGTAACCTCATAGGGAATCTGCTACCACACAAATGTGAGTGATATCCATTGCTAAGTTTCAGAAAAGAAGTTGTTTAAACCAATTGACCCCTTTTGACCCTGCCCTCTGCACCCCGGGGGGGGGGGGGGGGGGGGGGGGGGGGGGTCATTTCTTTCCTTTATAAAATTTTGAATCCTTAACCAAAAGGATGCTACCAGTCAAATATGAGCTGTTTCAGGAAAGAATTTGTTCATATCAATTTTGCCAATTTGACCCCTTTTAGCCCCACCCTCAGCCCCCTGGTGCGGTCAACACTAAGATTTGTACAAGTTTGAATCCCCACCCAATGACCATGCTACCATACAAATGTGTGTGATATCCATTGCTTAATTTCAGAGAAGATGTTGTTTATATCAATTTAACCAAATTGACCCCTTTTGGTCCCGCCCCTCAGCCCCCAGGGGGTTGGCCCTGTCATTTGTCCAATTTTGAATTTGTAACCCAAGGGAATGCTACCAGCTAAATATTAGAGATATCCATTGCTTAGTTTCAGAGAAAAAGTTGTATATCAATTCTGCCAAAATGACCCCTTTTGGCCCCGCCTCTCAGCCCCGAGGGAGGTCGGCCCCACTATTTGTTCAATTGAATCCCCGCCCCTCAGGCACCTGGGGGGTCAGCCCCATCATTTGTACAATTTTGAATCCCCACCCAACAGTGATGCTACCTGGCAAATATGAGCAATATCCAATGCTCGGTTTCAGAGAAGAAGTCGTTTATATCAATATAGCCTTATTGACCACATTTGGCCCCACCCCTCAGGCCCCTGGGGGTCAGCTCCATCATTTGTACAATTTTGAATCCCCACCCAATAGTGATGCTACCAGGCAAATATGAGCGATATCCATTGCTCGGTTTCAGAGAAGAAGTCGTTAATATCAATACAGCTATATTGACCAATTTTGGCCCTGCCCTCAGGCCCCCAGGGGGTCAGCCTCACCATTTGTACAATTTTGAATCCTCACCCCATAGTGATGCTACCAGGCAAATAGGAGCAATTGCCTTTGCTTGGTTTCAGAGAAGAAGTCGTTTATATTAATGGAGCCAAATTGAAACTTTTGGCCCCGCCCCTCAGACCCCTGGGGGTTCAGCCCCACCATTTATACAATTATGAGTCCCAACCCCATAGGGATGCTTCTGACCAAATTTGGTCAAATTCTGATCAGTAGTTATGAAGAAGAAGTCAATTGTTGATGGACGGACGGACGACGGACGCTACGGTATGGCATAAGCTCACCTTGGTCCTTCGGACCAGGTGAGCTAAAAAAATTGAATACCATTGATATATATTCAAAACTGACCAATATGCAATGCTGGCAAGCAACTATAATGATATAAGCATTGTCTAATCTCACAATGCAGAATTAATAGATGTAAGATTTTAAGTAATAGAGCTTTTATCCTCTACCATGTAATTACAGAAGTTGCTAAAGTGAGAATGATGAAAATCTAATAAATATAGTAATATAAGGGTGAGTGTAGTACAGAACTGTGTGAAGTTTTAAGATATTCAAATATAGTACATGTACTAGTGTATAAAGTTGGTAGAGTGAGCTAAGGCATCGAACATCTATTTATTTATAGCAGCAGACTAGCAGCTAGTGGATACTTCAATTTTGAACCCAGGAGATTGAAACCTAAATCTGCCCAATAAATGCATGAAAGTTGGTGAGCAATACTATGGAACTCCAGGTGTACAAATCAAGAGGCCCAGAGGGCCTGTATCGCTCACCTTGTTTCATGAGATATGAAACAAGAATGATGCTGAAGTATATTTGTCACTGTTATTGCTATGTCAATATATATCATAAGCATTTTATATGGGTACATGTACATTGGTTTTATTTTAATACTGAAAATTCCAAAAAGTGCATTAATCCATGAAATGATATTGACTGTTGGCGCGACCTCATAGGGATGCTACCACACAAATGTGAGTGATATCCATTGCTTAGTTTCAGAGAAGAACTTGTTTAGACCAATTGACCCTTTTTGACCCTGACCTCTGCCCCCTTGGGGGTCAGCTCCTTCCTTTATGCAACTTTGAATCCCTACCCCAATAGGATGCTACCAGTCAAACCATTGCTAAGTTTCAGAGAATAAGTTGTTTAAATCAATTTAGCCAAATTGACCCCTTTTGGCCCCACCCCTCAGCCCCCTGGGGGCCCGGGTCAACCCCAATTTTTACAATTTTGAATCCCCACCCCATAACCATGCTACAATACAACTGTGAGTAATATCCATTGCTTAGTTTCAGAGAAGAAGTTGTTAAACAAATTGACGAATTTTGGACCCGCCCCTCAGGCCCATGGGGGGTCAGCCCCACCATTTGTACAATTTTGAATCCCCATCCCATAGGGATGCTACCCGGGAAATATGAGCGAGTTTCAGAGCAGAAGTCGTTTATTTCAATTTTGCAAAACTGACCCCTTTTGGCCCCGCCCCTCAGCCCCCAGGGGGGTCGGCCCCGTCATTTGTACAATTTCAAATTCCTACCCAAAGGTGATGCTACCAGTAAAATTTGAGAGATGTCCATTGCTTGGTTCCAGAGAAGAAGTCAATTTTATGAATATAGCCCGATTGACCACATTTGGCCACACCCCTCAGGCCCCTGGGGGGTCAGCCGCATCATTTGTACAATTTTGAATCCCCACCCCATAGTGATGCTACCAGGCAAATATGAGCGACAGCCATTGCTCGGTTTCAGAGAAAAAGTCATTTTTATCAATATAGCTGGATTGACCACATTCGGCCCGGCCCCTCAGGCACCTGGGAGGTCAGCCCCATCATTTGTAGAAGTTTGAATCCCCACCCCATAATGATGCTACCAGGCAAATATGAGCGATAGCCATTGCTTGGTTTCAGAGAAGAAGTCGTTTATATCAATAGCTCCAAATTGACCCCTTTTGGCCCCACCCCAGAGGCCCCCAGGGGGTCAGCCCCAACATTTGTACAATTTTGAGTCCCCTACCCATAGGGATGCTACTGACCAAATTTGTTCAAATTCTGATCAGTGGTTATGAAGAAGAAGTCAAATAAGTCAATTGTTGACGGACGGACGGACGGACGGACGACACGGTATGACATAAGCTCACCTTTTTTAAGCTTGGTCCTTCGGACCAGGTGAGCTTAAAATTATAATGAAGTTGGTAGAGTAAGGACACTGGAACTCTATTTATAGTAACAATGGCCTCAATTTTGACCAAAGGTGGGAGAAACTAACTTGTACAAAGATAATGATCATGATATCTTAAGTTTATGTTCAAGACAATTGGGTAATTCATGAAGTCTATTGAGCATGAGCATGATATCAATTTGACCCCTGCAGGTGGTTGAAATGTAATTTCATAGAAGAGATATGTTTTGAGTAATTTTAATAAGTGGAAGTTTTAGGGAAAATGGAACATTAATGAAGTTGGTAAAGCATGAATGTCAAAAATCTATTTGTATATTAACAATGGCATCATTTTACAACACATGAAACATGATCATGAGCTCGTACATGAGATGCTGGTTTTAAGTGTAGGAAATTTCAAGATACTTAGATCATTAAAGAAGGTAGAGTGCTAGGGTACAGTTTCCATAACAATCTGTGTACTTTACACACTATTACATTTACATTTGATATATGCACCCTAAACATCACCTTGAAACAGATAAAAACAGGACTATACCAGTGTAATTTACGCACAAAAAAAATGTTGAGCAAAATCTCAATGATACAGGAAGATCTTTGTACCAATGTACGTAATCACTGCACCCCAACTTCAACAGTATTTTTTTCCAAAAAAATGTGCGTAAATTACGGTTTTTTCTTTTAAAGTATATCAAAAAATGCAAGTCCCTAACATATTCCTTATGTACTTTGCACGATACAGGCACTTTCCGACTAGGAAAACTCAGTGGGAAAGATCTACACAGATTGTCATCTCTAATGAGTTTCTCATTACTTAACAATTCTCTTTTAATTACAAAACAGATACAACATGACGAACAATTCCTTGTTTATGATGTCAATCAACTTTAATGACTTACATATTTACAGGTGTTACAATTCATATCTACTCTAATCAGTTAACTTCCATTAGATGTGATCTTGTTTGTTGATTACCAAACATATAAATGTCATTAAAATCACTTTAGGATCTCTAACTGTGAATATGGAACTGATCTTACAGGGATGCTAAGTCTCAAGCATTAACCCCTGAACCCTTATTATCACCTAAAGTCTTACAAGAAACCAAGAGGGATCTCAATGTCCACCATATATTGTAGAACAGTCCATATTTGGTCTGTCTATTTAAGATATGTAAGGCTAACCTTTTCACTGCTTGATCCTTTTAATCATTTAAAAACAAAGGAAACCTAGGTATTTTGTCTTCTGATCAATCTCAAAATTAAATATGTACATACAATAAGTTAAAGTCTTATGTTTTTAATAGAATGCCAAGTGTAGGATATTGCCCAAAACATTGCAAATGCCGAACAGTTCAAACAAATATCAAGAGAAATCATGTGTTCTGCATTTACCCTGATAAAAGTAAATTCAAGTAAATGCAAAAATATCAGTAATCTCTGCACTTACTTTCCAGACAGGTTGATCCACTTTGGTAATGAGTTGTATCACAGGCACATGATCCACCACTACATATCTCCCCTGTAGTACAGCTACTGGTACCATCATTAGTACAGGGTGTACCAACATCTGCTTTACATCCTCCATTGTATAACAAGACCATCTGTAGACAAAAAATGCAATTACACCTTTAAAATAAAAAATAAATATAACAAAAAAGCAAATGAAACCAGTGTTTATCATCTTTTTGATAACAAGGCGTTACATGTCGTCAATACACTAATTAGTTAAATTCATAGGAAATGTAATAAATTTAGTTTGCCAATACACAATTGCAACTTAACTGAGGTCTTGAATATTTGCATATCTGAAAATAAATAGATAAACAAATAAATAAATAAACAAATAAAAACAAGTATAGAAATGACCTCTCTGAGGAACTATTCCGTGCTCTAATTTATAAGCACTAAAACATTGATTCTATAAACACTAGTTTTACCACATTCCGAGATGATATGCAAATGGTGACATTTTTACCCTTCCCTCCAGTTTTTGAACATTAGCCAACCTAAACATGTGTATGTGATATAGGTTATCAAAGACTTACGTTCATATACAAAAAAGTAAAAGTAACAATATATTGATGTTGTTATTGCTGAATCACAACTACAATAATCAGTAACAAATATATAAAGAAAATCCGTGTAGTTGCTTTCTGATACTGTTTGACACATGTATACAAATTGTCGAGTATTGAATTGCTTTTTATATATGAACTACGAGGACTGATACATTGTAGATATGTTGTGAGCTTCATATTGAAGGATTTGAATTTTGCCGGACATATTGTGTTATTTTTCAACATAAATCCCTTCAGTATGTTTACACTTTTGCGAGGAGTGTTTTAGGGCCTCAATGTCACATTTATAGAACTCCTTTTCCTGGCTGTTCGAAAACTCATCCACTGCATGTATGACGTCATCATTGGATTGAAAGTGGGTGCCTGAAACAGCTGTTTAAGGCGAATATTAAATCGAATAACCACAATAGTAACTGGCAGTCATGGCAATGACAGGCTTGTGGACAGAAGCATTGACCTGATGGAATAACACACCTTGCGTGAACTTTTCGCTGTGCTGAAGTTTAATATTTTTCCGTAACTGCCTCAGAAATGTTTGTCCCTTTTCGAGATAATCTATCAGTAGAATACCATCTACATCCCAGAAAACTGAGGCCATAACCTTCCCAGCTGATGGAACAGTATTTGCCTTCTTTTGCAGGGGAGAGTAGTGTGCTTCCATTATTTCGATTGTTGTTAGGCCGCTGAGGTAAAATAATGGTCCATGTTTCATCCATATATCCAAATATTGAATCACTGTTTTTTCATCGATTTTGTCCATTTTGCAAATGCCGGTTGTCTTGTTTATGTTGGGGCGCTACCTCGTCGATATGAACTAACCAAAATGACACCAGTCCTTTGGTACACGGCCCTATATAGTCAGAGAATAGTATGACTTAAAAAGAACATCCTTGAGTACCTCCTTCAATACGAGGCTCACAATATATCAGTCATCCCTCGTACGATAGAAAATTTGAATCTTTATCCTTCGAATCAACTACATAAAGTGCATACACCTTGTTGATAATTAGATAAATAACATACATGTAGTAAACAAATGACAAAGGAAGACAATTTTATGACTCGTGCCCTCAAACCCACGACTGCGAGGCAACCACGCTCCTTTAACGCTTACACTGAAAGTTTAAGCGACGCAGAGATGGTAGGGTTGTTACCCCGACATGAACATAGTGACAAATCGTCTATTGTAGATGATAGCAATACCTAGATCACATAGATGCGAATGGTACACATATATATTTAACGCCGTACAATTTCGATAGAAAATTTAAATCTTTATCCTCCCTATCAACATAATATACTATAAAAACAAGATATATAACATAGTAACACAAATGATCATGGTTCCAAATGGTCACTTTTACGTGTGCATGCGTTCATCGATCGCTGCATTAAATGAGCCATTTGAGAAGTGATTATAAAAGACGGATAAAACACCATTGAAATGAAATGCATGTGCTTATGATAAATAGATATTAACGAAAACATCTGCATCACTTACATATTATCAATTTACTTATTATCATTTACATTTTGCTAACATGTGGCTCACCATTTACACACCATCACATATAGTCCATCATTTACACATCATTAACACATTCTTCATCATTTACACATTTTCACATATAGTTCATCATTTATATATTATCACTTTCAGTTCATCATTTAGACATTATCACATACAGTTCATCATTTATATATTATCACTTTCAGTTCATCATTTAGACATTATCACATACAGTTCATCATTTATATATTATCACTTTCAGTTCATCATTTATACATTTTCACTTACAGTTCATCATTTACACATTATCACATACAGATCATCATTTATACATTATCACTTACAGTTCATAATTTACATATTATCACATATAGTTCGTCATTTACACATTATCACTTACAGTTCATAATTTACATATTATCACATATAGTTCGTCATTTACGCATAATCACATTCAGTTCATCATTTACACATCATCACATATAGCTCATCATTTACACATTATCCCGTGCAATTCATTATTTACAGACGCTCACATGCAATTCATCATTTAAAACAGGATCATATTTCATTTACACACTATCGCGTACAGTTCATCATTCACATGTCACTACAAACATTTCATCATTTATTCAAGATCAAACACAATTCACCATTTACAGACGACCACATGCAACTCATCTATTACACACGATCACATGCAATTCATCATTTACATGTCACTACAAACATTTTATCATTTACTCACGATTAAACACAATTCATAATTTACGCACAATTAAATATCACTTATCATTTACACACAATAAAATGTCATTCATTATTTACACACGATCAGATACCATTCATCTTTTACACACTATCAAATACCATTCATCATTTACACGATATCGAATACCATTCATCATTTACACACTATCAAATACCATTCATCATTTACACACTATCAAATACCATTCATCATTTACACACTATCAAATACCATTCATCATTTACACACTATCAGATACCATTCATCATTTACACACTATCAAATACCATTCATCATTTACGCACTATCAAATACCATTCATCATTTACACACTATCAAATACCATTCATCTTTTACACAATATCAAATACTATTCATCATTTACACACTATCGAATACCATTCATCATTTACACACGATCAAATACCATTCATCATTTACACACTATCAAATACCATTCATCATTTACACACGATCAAATACCATTCATCATTTACACACTATTAAATGCCATTCATCATTTACACACTACCAAATACCATTCATCATTTACGCACTATCAACTACCATTCATCTTTTAGACAATATCAAATACCATTCATCATTTACTCCCGATCAAATACCATTCATCATTTACACACTATCAAATACCATTCATCTTTTACACACTATCAAACACCATTCATCATTTACACACTTTCAAATACCATTCATCATTTACTCACTATCAAATACCATTCATCTTTTACACACGATCAAATACCATTCATCTTTTACACACTATCAAATAACATTCATCATTTACACACTATCAAATACCATTCATCATTTACACACTATCAAATACCATTCATCATTTACACGATATCAAATACCATTCATCATTTACACACTATCAAATACCATTAATCATTTACAGAATATCAAATACCATTCATCATTTACAGAATATCAAATACCATTCATCATTTACACACTATCAAATACCATTCATCATTTACACACGATCAAATACCATTCATCATATACACACGATCAAATACCTTTCATCATTAACACACGATCAAGTACCATTCATCATTTACACACGATCAAAAACCATTCATCCTTTAAACAGAACACTATGGGGTGCCGTTTTATTATTTATTCCCATTTGGTGATATCTCCTATTCGAATAGGTGATATCACATATTCAATCAGTGATATTAACTATTCGAATAAGTGATATCACCAATTCATTTTTCAAATACATGATATTACCTATTCGAATATGTGATATCACCCATTCGAATAGGTGATATCATCAATTCGAATATGTGATATCACTTAAAAATATTCTTAAGTGATATCACCTTTTCGAATTGGTGATATCACCTATTCGTTTCATTAAGTGATATCACCTATTCGAATGAGTGATATCACCTATACGAATAGGTGATATCACCTATACGAATAGGTGATATCACCTATACGAATAGGTGATATCACCTATACGAATAGGTGATATCACTTATGAAATTTTATAAGTGATATCACCTATTCGAAAGAGTGATATCACCTATTCGTTTCATTAAGTGATATCACCTATTCGAATAGTTGTTATCACTTATATTAATTTGGAAAACTATATGCTCCCAACATCTGGCCTGCTCTAGAGGGGAGCAGTCGTTTGTGTTGATTCTAACGTTAAAGTGATATCACTCATTCGATTAGGCGATATCACTTATGAAATTTTATCAGTGATATCACCTATTCGAGTTGGTGATATCACCTATTCGAATGAGCGATATCACCTATTCGAATTGGTGATATCACCTATTCGAGTTGGTGATATCACCTATCCGTTTCATTAAGTGATATCACCTATTCGAATGAGTGATAATACCTTTTCGAATGGGTGATATCACTTAATGAAACGAATAGGTGATATCACTTATTCGAAGTTCTTAAGTGATATCACCTATTTGAATAGGTGATATCACTCATTCGAATAGGTGATATCACTTTAGAATATTTTTAAGTGATATCACCTATTCGAATAGGTGATATCACCAAATGGGAATAAATAGTAAAACGGCGCCCCATAGAACACATCCAGTTTATCATTTACTTACTTTAATCTATTACATCTAATACACATATTCATTTACACGTGGAAGCTTTGGGCTTTATCATCTACGTATTACCACAAACAGAACATCCTGTTATTGAAATAATATGAATATGATTACATTACTTAAACACATAAGATTTAGTCAGTGGGGCACTGTTTTATGTCATCTAATGAATTCAGTTTGAATTAACATTAAACTCATAACCCAAATAACAATCTACCTAATAAGCAGTTCTACGTCTTATTTAAAACATTGAAACATGCTTTAGAACAAGCTTTACTCAGATCATTACCATATTATTACACTATCTGACAGATCTCTGAAATTATCTTTAAACTATTGCGATTTCCGAAACAATAAAGTTATAAGACACATGTTCCTCATTCTCTACCATGGCTGCATTATCGGTTCCATCGGCTGTCAAATTATCGCTTTGCCATCTGACAGAGTGAAACGAAGGGAAGGAACTCTGATGGATCAGAATGATACAATATGATTGTGATCGTTATATGAAGTGGCGACACTTTACGAAGGAATTTCGCGAGAGCGCTCCTCCGGGACTTGGGCATTGGACACCTTAGATATTACAAGACAGTTTATTGTTCTGCACCCAGACCTAGAAGTGGCTCCACGGCCACATTTTACCGCCATTGTTGTACAAAACTCAAGTTACACGACTTTTTTTTCGAAATTGATAAAACCAGTGTTTAGCTTTCTGTACGTAATCCATAAAAATAAACAATAACGATCGGTGCCCGTTTTTGCCGGGTGTAGAATTCGGGAAATTTTGTAGAGTCAGATTTTCATAAACGGTACAATTTACGCTAAAATAGAGCTCAAGATACAAGACTCGTGTTGATACGAACTAGAACCGAGTGGAGAGTTTAAGTTGTTTTTAGCTCTCTGGACGGAGTCCAGGAGAGCTTACGCAGTCATTCTCATGTTTTTGCCGGAAGTAGAATTATTAAAATTTTGTGGACAGAGGATATCAGAAACAGTGGGACTGTCAGAATGGATTTCAAAACACATGATTGGGGTCGACACGAACTAGATTTGACAAGAAATTTGAGTCGTTAAATGTTTTCATTTTCGAGTAATCGTCAATTTACGGTGTCATTTTGGACATACTCGGTGTCACAGGGACATGCCGAACGTTATTCTGAGGAGTTATGAGGCAAAGTTCCTATATCAACCCACTGTAATGTGTATATAGTAATGTGCTGCAACAAACGTATCCCTGTGCCGCTGCAAAAAAAATTGCTGCTATGCGTGTTACTTTATACACATTATGTCGTCTGCTACAGTGTACAGAGTGTCTCGCGAGGTATATTTTGACAATATTTCGTCATGTTATGAAGAAATGTCCTTAGTTTCTTCTCATAATATTTATTTATTTTTTCGTTGAGTATTTATGGAGCAATACAGAATTGTCTACACTGATATTTCCGTGTGACGCCATTTCTCTATATGACGTTACTAAAATAACGTCAAAATGGCGTTCAAAAAATTAGGTATTGTAAAAAAATATTATTTCTCTAGTCATATACATCGGAAAACAGTGAAAATATTATGAGATGAAACAGGAAACAATTCTCTATAAGAGTACAAAATTTCATTTAAAACGATCAATACACAAAGTCAAGAAAATTCATTGAAAAAGTTGAAAATACAAAGAATATATAGCAAAATTTTAAAAAAAATTGAAAGTACAAACAAGCTGGATTTCAAATCAACGTCCAGAGAGCTACGAGGCCCTTGGCCTCTTGTTTCTGTTTTCTATTTGTCGTAGAGCAGAATTACAAAGATTTATCGACTTACACGTATAATTTGTAGGACTTATTGATATAAGTCTTTTAAGTGTTCACTGAAATCTACAATGTATATCTACAGCGACATTTTCCTGCACCACAGCAAACAATGGACCTACAGACGCTGTCGTCTGTTCGACTACCTGGTAGCATACGTGTATGTGTTGTAATTTATGATTGAATAATAAAAAATATCAAACTTTAAGCTGCATTTCTTAGGTGTTTTATTTGAAAGATTGTCTATATATAGCTTGTTATATGAGTGTGTGAAAAGTGTAAACATCAGCGTGTCATTTCCACAAATAAAGAGATTTTTATTGAAGTGTAACATTTCTGTATTATCGACGCTCCGTTGCCACACTTTGATTTTATACAACTTGGTATGTGTAGCAGATGGTGATCTGACGACTGCTGTAGACTTTAACAACCATATAGGTAATTTCGTTTAAGTCAAAGCGTTCGGTGAACATCAACCCAATGTACATGTACTTGTAACTTATTTCTAATTGGACATTTCCATATTTAATTATACTTGATTGGTTCTAATGTAGAGGGTTCTGTAAAGTGGATAATCGTTTATTGATATCAGCCGAATATCTTCACTTAAATTATCAGTCAAATATGACATGTATCACATATTAGCCAAGTCAACACTATGAACGACCAAATTCACATTAATATGGCGTGTAGATTCGCCATGACAGATGTAGGTAAAATATTTTATAATCTATTAGACACTGGTGGTTATGAACTGAAAATGAAGCCGTGACTTATTTGAACTTACCACTAAAAGACGTGTGAAGGCTGTCACTGGGGAGATCACTCCTATACAGCCCATTATAAGTTTCCCTTCGGGGGATGACAAAATGGCCAACCCGTACAACTTACATAACCAGGAAGTAATCGAGCACATTATCTAATCGGGTAGGTGCTTAAATGAGATTTCTTCCGTGACCATTCTGAACACAGGATAGGTGGCCGTGGTGGTAAATACATGCTAGGTGGTCGTGCGGGTAAATACAGATTAGATGGCCGTGCGGGTAAATACCGGATAGGTGGTCGTGCGGGTAAATACAGAATAGGTGGCCGTGCGGGTAAATACAGGATAGGTGGTCGTGCGGGTAAATACAGATTAGATGGCCGTGCGGGTAAATACCGGATAGATCGCCGTGCGGGTAAATACAGGATATGTGGTCGTGCGGGTAAATAGAGGATAGGTGGTCGTGCGGGTAAATGCAGGGTAGGTGATTGTGCGGCTAAATACAGATTAGATGGCCGTGCGGGTAAATACAGGATAGGTGGTCGTGCTGGAAAATACAGGATAGGTGGCCGTGCGGTTAAATACATGCTAGGTGGTCGGGCGGGTAAATACAGGATAGATGGTCGTGCGGGTAAATACAAGTTAGATGGCCGTGCGGGTAAATACAGGATAGATTGCCGTGCAGGTAAATACCGGATAGGTGGTCGTGCGGGTAAAAACAGGATAGATGGCCGTGTGGGTAAATACAGAATAGGTGGTCGTGCGGGTAAATACAGATTAGATGGCCGTGCGGGTAAATACCGGATAGGTGGTCGTGCGGGTAAATACAGATTAGATGGCCGTGCGGGTAAATACAGGATAGATGGTCGTGCGGGTAAATAGAGGATAGGTTGTCGTGCGGGTAAATGCAGGGTAGGTGATTGTGCGGCTGAGTACAGATTAGATGGCCGTGCGGGTAAATACAGGATAGGTGGTCGTGCGGGTAAATACAGGTTAGGTGGTCGTGCGGGTAAATACAGGATAGATGGTCGTGCGGGTAAATACAGAATAGATGGTCGTGCGGGTAAATACAGCATAGGTGGTCGTGCGGGTAAATACAGGATAGATGGTCGTGCGGGTAAATACAGAATAGATGGTCGTGCGGGTAATATTTCCTATGAACTTCTCCGAGATGTTACAGTATCGGAAGAGGCATGCTGTAGATTTAATGTTTAAGTTATTATGATCGATATAATCACGTCCCAAAGTGTGCCATAATACATTATACTAGTGTACCTATTATATTGACACGGAGGTTTGGAGGGGACACGCGCTAGGTCTTCATTATGTCATCGTTTGTCAACAAATGTTTACGAAGGCTCATTACAAAGAAATGCATTGGATTTAAATCAGGTGTCCTATAGCCAGAGTCGAATGACTTCAGATTTTCGATTCTAGGTGTTACTGTTATATCACATTTTGATTACGAGAATGCTAGGAGGGAATAGAAAGGGCGGAAAATACCAAAGTGACGTATATAGAAAATTAAAAATTTCTAAAATAAGATACCAAGTTTCGAATAGCTCGTTTTACAGTGTAGGTACTCCGAACAAAAGCAATATACTTATGTAAGCATTGCTCCATGTAGTGTTTGTATTACTGAATACAACTTTCAAGTTAGGCAGTGTTTTATCTCTTCCATAAATCTGTTCGGCTAGCTATCTTGATTTTTAGTCAGTATGCAGTTTCCTTCTGTACAGTTTGCTATCAAATTGCAACAACCAGAATAAGCTATTTATCAACCACACAACTTAATCAGCCGATCTGTCACGGTTTCGTCTGAGTGCGCTAGCTAGCTTTGCATTTTGAAGTGATAATGAATATGTGTACATACACACACGCATATTTGTTATTATGATAGTGTGTCTGACTTTTATCTTTCTAGGTCACTGTGTTTTGCGTTAACTAACAGCTGTTGCCATCTGAAGTTTACGAGAGTCCGATATGCTGGTTAATGAAATTACATTTAAGGTGGTGGTTTCACATTGACCCTATTTTTTCTCATAATTCAATTACATCGTTCATTTTCAAAATACGTATAAAAAAATCTATCCTCCCCATAACTTAGACATTCCGAATATAAATCAATCAACATCGAAATTGTAAAAATGAACCTGAATAAAAACACTTATAAGATTAAAGTCAAACGTCCATCTTCCATAGAAGTTACAAGAAAACCTAACGTGATTTATGCCAGTAATTTTATCACCGTGTATTACAGTGTAATTTTTTTTCAAGTGATCGAGATATTGAACTCTGATTTACTGAAATGTTGACTTTTTTTACGTGTTTACATTGTCTTCGCTGCCGTTCTTGACTATCATTATACTATTGACTTGGTTATTCAGTATCACACACGTAAACTGTCATGGGTTTTACTCCGTTGTATTGTCAATGGTTTGATTTATCTTCGTTTATATATGTTTGTAACCAATTATCCTGACAGATGACAAACCCAATCCGATTAATATCAGCTGTTACGGCTCCATTGACTTCGTACAGTCGTAGTACGAAGTAAAAACAGCCATCAACAGATGATTTTAATCAGATTGTGACAAACCAACAAAGAATACCGACATAAAAACGGGGGTAAAGTAGTTATACCGATACTTCTAATACAGAGTTTACTTAATATATATATATCAGGGCACGAGTCAAAATATTGTCTTCCTTCGTCATTTGTGTTTCTAAGCTATATATATATATATGTTAAAAAGTTTAAGGTGAACCTTACGGACGAAAAATATGCATTTAAAAAGAATAAAAAAACACGACACAGCAGCAAGCGCTTTCGTCACGTCTAGGTGACTCTTCAGAAGAGTCACCTAGACGTGACGAAAGCGCTAGCTGCTGTGTCGTGTTTTT